>NW_015388269.1:50575-53396 GCF_001527695.2 Protobothrops mucrosquamatus
TTGGCCTTTTTGGCAGCTGCAGCACACTGCTGGCTCATATTTAAGTGATTGTCCACTAGGACTCCAAGGTCCCTCTCACAGTTACTACTATTGAGCAAGGTACCCCCTATACTATACCTGTACATTTGGTTTTTCTTGCCTAAATGTAGAACCTTACTTTTTTCACCATTGAATTTCATTTTGTTAGATAGCGCCCAGTATTCAAGTCTGTCCAGATCCTCCTGTATCCTAAGCCTGTCTTCTGGAGTGTTGGCTATTCCTGCCAGCTTGGTGTCATCTGCAAATTTGATGATTTCCCCATCTATCCCCTCGTCCAAATCGTTGATGAAGATGTTGAAGAGCCCAGAACAGAGCCCTGGGGCACTCCACTACACACTTCCCTCCATGCAGATGTGGTTCCATTGAGGACCACACGCTGAGTACGGCCGGTCAGCCAGCTACAGATCCATCTGATGGTGATGCTGTCTAACCCACATTTTTCTATCTTATCAAGTAGTAGGAGGTTGTGATCTACTTTATCAAATGCCTTACTGAAGTCCAAGTAAATTATATCCACAACATTCCTCTGGTCCACTAATTTTGTCACTTGGTTAAAGAATGCAATAAGATTTGTCTGGCATGATCTGTTTTTGACAAACCCATGTTGGCTTTTAGTTATGGTTGTTGTTTTTATCTTGGCTGCTGATTATCTATTCATTTTGATGTTTTGTTGGTTTTCTGCTGCTTCTTGTTTGTTTGCTGTTCACAGCCACTTGTTTGAGATGGGAACTATATAAATTGAATATAAATAAATAGATCTGAAGACAATGATCCCATTTGACAAATTAATACAAATTTTAGATTTAATGTAAGAATGTTGCTAAATTTAAAAATCTTGTAATAATCTGGGGTCAATTTTAGATAGTTACACCAATAACCTTGGTCAATACAGAGAGATTGGCATCTGTCAGTGAAACAGATTGTTCTCTTCCTCCATCTTCCCATGGATTGGCTCTGGGGACTAGAGAGACTATCTTGATAGGATTTGCAACACATGAAAATAAGCACAAGAGGAAGGAGAGCAAAGAAGAGTCCCATTGCACAGATTTTGGTCTGCTTAGACATATACTGAATATATCACTATTTAAATATGTATATCATACAGTATATGTTTGTGAGTGTGGGGGCCGGTTCTTACCAGGATGGAAACAAATATTACTCCATTCCCAAAACAAAAGGCAGGTGGAAGCCATCCCTCTGATCCCCCCCCCCCAATCCCAATAATTTAAATCTACTATACCATGCAGGGGGGAGGGGAAAAAACTAAATACAGTAAATAAATAAACTTTATTTCACTATAAATAAGGTTTGCACGTAACACATAGCAGCCACTGGAATTCTTTCATAGTGCCTTCAGATCTAGAGTTGGTGAGAGTTACCTTACATTATGTATACATATATGTATATTCACATACAAATATAAGGACATAATAGCCAGGAACTACGTTTAGTAACTTTTTTTTAAAAAAGGCAATTTATATGGTTACAACTTTATGTAAAATTTAAAAGATTATACTCCACTGAGTAGATGTAATATAATAGATCTGTAGGAGTACATTTTATAATAAATGAATTACATAATTCATGCATTTTGATAGTTGTTGTTCTGCCTTTGCTCTGCATTATGTATTTGTACCATATTGGATTGCAGATGACATGATTGACAGGAGAATGGGTTAGCGTTCCATGGAGAAAGACGTTGAAAACAAGTTAATGCTGAGTTTCCATCTATATGGAAAAATTTACTTCTTGAGTTACAAGAAGTAGGCATTACTATTAGGGGGTTTGCATTGCTTTTTCTCCTGAATAAACTGAGATTAGATCATGGATCACCTGAATGAATACAAATGTCAATGAATATAGAGAAACATATAAGACTTTCAAATGAAGGACACAGGAATGGGACATTATTATAGGAATAAAAAATTAAATTCATGAAACATTTTGGAGCTTTGCGTCCAATTGGGGCAATGTACAATGTGTGAAAGAACTGCAAGTTCATGGAAAATGTACACAAATAAGTCTTAGTCCTAACAATTGCAATGCTGTCATGCTGGCTTAGAATGGCCAAAGCTCTTCTCTGCTTGCTAAGACATCCATCTGGGCGGTTGTTATTATAAAAATTTCTGAAACAAGATACATATTGTGAGCTCTTTGAAAAAACTGTATATTGATTTCTGTTCCACTCTGGAATGGTGAAGCTAGGATAGATGCATTGCATATCCTTAAAGGTAGGTAGCTCTGTTTCATCAGTCTGAATGTATGAATTCCAGAAGTTCGGAGATAATAATAACACCTTTTCTGAATCTCCAGGTACCACTGATTGGGTACTTTTTTAAACAAAGCAGATGTTTTGGAGAAATGACCCTGTTGAGGGGTTCTTGCTCTCCATTTTGACCCAAAAAAGAAATCGTTTGTTTCTGGACAGGCAGGAAAGAGCTGCAGACAGTATAGTGAGGGACCAACATGCTTGACTATAAGGACAGGAATTTAAAACGAAAGCAACTTACTAAGTATATGGGTGGGCAGATACATCAAACACAACCCCAAGCATAGTATTATTGTCTGCCTGAGCAAAAGAGATGTGAGCCATTAAGCTGTTGAATGTTGATTTATCCATAAAGGTATTTAGCAAACTGATTAAGAGATCTATATCTACCCTGACTTATTCACAGCAAACATGTTAGAAATGGACTGTCTTGGGAGGATCATTTTCTTTTCTGGACATCTCTCTCTCTCTCTCTCTCTCTCTCTCTCTCTCTCTCTCTCTCTCTCTCTCTCT
>NW_015388269.1:53503-74854 GCF_001527695.2 Protobothrops mucrosquamatus
GTAAGTCGAGGACTACCCAACCGGTCGTAAGTCGAGGACTTTCCCTGCCCGGGAGCGCCACGCATGTGTGGTTCCGCCCCCTGCGCCGGCCGAGGCGTAGCTGGCAAGCGGCAGAGACGGGGCAGGCCGACCACCAGCTGGCCCAGCTCAAGGGAGGTAAGGCACCCGCCGGAAAAGGGGGAAAAAATGGCGGACAGCCTTGCTTGGCGACCCCCGTGAAATGGTCGATCGACCCCAAATGGGGTCGCGACCCATAGGTTGAGAACCGCTGCTTTAGATGGATTCCTGTTTTGCTCCTGTAACAACTTTAAGTTCCAAGCATCTACAATTTAAGGCTTCTTCTTCATTGATCTGTGTAGTCTTTTCTTATTATCTTTTTCTCATCATTCCTATATATCTGAATGCTTTATCTACGTTTCTGATTTGCTCTCTATTACATAATTCTGTGTCCTTTCTTTTCTATACGTTAAGCTGACTTTTCCATCTCAAATATCTCCTGGGGTGTTTATTTGAGAAAGCTTGCATGAATCTCAATGTTACTGCATTTTATGTCACTGATTCAGTTTCAGTTCCAAATCAGCTACTCTGCATTCTCTCTGTATAGGCTTGTCAGGGGTCACCTGTAATAATATCCCTGTGTTTCCTTAACTATAATTTGTTTAATAAGTTCAACTGCCTGGATTGATGAAGCATGATGGCGCAGTGGTTACAATGCAGTATTGCAGGCTAACTCTGCTGACTGCCATCAGTTTGATCCTGACCTGCTCAAGGTTGACTCAGCCTTCCATCTTTCTGAGGTCGGTAAAATGAGGACCCAGGTTGTTGGGGGCAATATGTTGACACTTAGAGAGGGCTGTAAAGCACTATGAAGCGGCATATAAGTTTAAGTGCTATTGCTATTGACGCAAAACACTCTAAAGCAGGGGTGTCAAACTGCCAGCCCATGGGCTGGACGCGTCACGCGGAAGCCGCACCCACCCCATTGCCAGCAATGGCAAAACCGTCCCGATACGTTGCATGATGTCACGTGACGTTGCGAGTTTTACATGTCTGCTCTAAAGCCATAAATATAATTACGAAACACAATGCCAATTTCACACAACATGCCAAACGAAATCATAGCATAGCTTAACACAGTGTATGAATCTAATCATTGTAGTTAAGAGCTGGTTCTCAAAAGATCAGAAGAAATCAACCTAAAGCTACATTTGTTGGTTATGAAAACAAAAGAAAGTAAAAACTTTTTAAAAATTATTTCCTGCTGTATAAACAAATGACAATAAAGCCTTATACTTTTAAAGTTATTTCTGTATATTAAATTTATCAGTGAAAAGTTTGGGTTATTTGGAATTTGACAGCCTTTGAATTTTTTTTTTGCTTTTTCTGTATTTTTGAAATCAGGGTTGCACTTTTTTCCTGGCAAGAAATGTGTGTGTGTGTGTGTGTGTGTGTGTGTATGTGTGTGTAAAGAAAGATGCAAGACATGCAGGAAATGAATGAAGCTTCTCCTTTCTGCTAGCTGAATTATTGCCTTTCATGCAGTTTATAAATAACTTCAAACACCCTGCCCATATAAAAGAGGTGACAAATCAAAACACTAAACACTGTTTTTCAAGTGTATATTTCTATTTATTATATTCTATTTAAATATATTTATATATAAATATAAATATACATTTCTTTTCAGAAACTTGAATATCAGATTAATTAGTTCACTGCTGGATTTTATTGATTGCATAGTTGAAAGCTACTTTATTTTGGAAAACTATTAACCATTTATTTGTTATGTATTTATTTACATTTTTTTATTTTACCTTTACTACTTTATAAATACCTCAAGGCAGTGAACAAAATTAATACTCCTTCCTCCACCTATTTTCCTCTCAACAACAATCATGTGAGGTAAGCTGAAGTGAGAGAGAGCAACTGATTCAAGTTCACCCTGCTGACTTTCATGCCTAAGCATCTCCTGGCTTTTAAGCCCCCATCTTCGCCACTAGACCAACCTGCCTATATATTCTGGTTTCCCCAAAAGTAAGGCCTACCCCAAAGATAAGCCCTAGTTTTGGGGTGAGGTGCATGCCTAAAAATCAAGCTAGGGCAGGGGTGGGGGTGTGGAGGTGCCCCACCCGCCCCGCACCCACTTACCTTGCAGCCAGGCCTCTCCTCGCTGGCCCACTTCTTCTGCAGCGTCTTCTGCAGCCAGGCCTGCATTTCTCAGTCACAGGCCTTTCCAGAAGGTCACTGCAGCCGAGAACCGAGTTATGCATTCAGTCCATAGCTCAGTTCTGCAAGATCTCTGCAGCCAAAACCAAGCTATGGATTCAATTCATAGCTTAGTACTCGGCTGCAGATGCCTTCCGGAAAGGCCTGACTGCGAAATGAAGGCTGGAATGCAGCTGCAGAATGAAGCTGCTCCTTCAGCCTTAGAAGAAGTGGACAGGCTGGGCGGGGCTGTCAGTGCCAGTGAGTATAAAAGACATCCCCCCAAAATAAGACCTGGTGCCTCTTTTGGAGGCAAAAAAAAAAGAAGATCCATTCTTATTTTCGGAGAAATTCACAGTCTCTTGGCTTTCAGCCCAAGCACCTTCACCACTATGCCAAACTGGATGGACGGATGGAGATGGATAGATGAATGGATGGATAGATGAATGGATGGATAGATGGAACGGGGAGGGGGCACATTGCTCTATACATAGTTACATGGTTCAAGCTTCTACTCAAAACACAGTACAGGTAGTCCTTGACTTACACTCACAATTGAGTCCAACATTTCTGTTGTAAGTGAGACATTTGTTAAGTGAGTTTTGCCCCATTTTATGACCTTGCCACAGTTGTTAAGTGAATCCCTGAAGATGATAAGTTAGTAACACGGTGGGTAAGTGAATCTGGCTTCCCCATTGACTTTGCTTGTCAAAAGGTTGCAAAACGGACACTGCAACCGTCATAAACATGAGTCAGTTGCCAAACATCTGAATTTTGATCATGATCTTGGCCTGAAACAGGAAAATATCCTAAGCCAGTGGTGGCGAACCTATAGCACGGGTGCCAGAGGTGGCACTCGGAGCCCTCTGTGTGGGCACACGTGTCGTTGCCCCAGTCTTGCCTACCCCCGTGACCCCCTCCTCACCAGCAGCCCCCCTGGAGGAGAGTTGCTCCCGAGCGTGGCCCACGCAGAGCAGCGCAGCCAAGGACATGGCAGCCAGGCAGCGTAGACAAGACGCTGCCCTCACGCCCCAACGTGCACAGTTGATGCTGCGGGGCGCGGGCAGAAAGCGTGGCTGCCATGGCGCTGGGCTGCCTGGGCGATCTGCGGTGGGCCCTGGAGGCGGTGAGTGGCCCTGCGCGCAGGCAGGGTGGGGTGGAGCAGGGGTGGGGAAGGGGTGCAGTGGGGGCGGGGCCAGTTTTTTCGGCACTCGGTCTCTAAAAGGTTCGCCATCACTGTCCTAAGCTCTTCCTAGGTACAGCATCCAGTTATCTTGCCCTCTCTTGGTGTGGATTGGGACCAGACAGAATGAGCAGACAAGGACAGGCTGATAGATGACAACTGGCAACATGATGTTCAAGAGTCTCAGTGGTGGAATTCAACTATGTGAACAACCCGTTCTCTGTGTGGATGCCGCTTCCTGAAGTCCATTCTGGGCCTGGGCAACAAAATTAGCTACCGGTTCTACTGAACTGGTGCGAACTGGTTGAATCCCACCTCTGAAGAGCCTCCTAAAACCTTGATGGAATCTGGTGTAATTTGACTTGAAAAAATGACCTGTTCTTCAAATGCTAGCCTCTTTTAAAAAATAAACCCACATCCATTTTCTATTCTATAATTGCTGTTCCGATTCCTCTTGTTTCAGTTTTACAGTGACTCTCCTTCCCACCTGCCCAGATCTCTATTTTGTTTTTGTTCTAATTTGTCATAAATAAATTGACTCAGGTCCTTTAACATTAAAGGCATTCTAATGGCCTTGTTTTGCCCTGCATGTCATGCTCCACCCAATAAAGGAAGTTAACAGATTCTACAAATGACATGCACTCAACTCTCTCCTCTTTCAAAGAAGAGCCTGTCTGGTTTGGGGATTTAAAGAGTTCTCAAAATACCTTCTAAGTAAAAAGAATTGGAAAAAAAATATTGCGTAAATCATGGCAGCAGCAATGGTACGTAATACAGAATTTAGTTATTTTTGCTGAGTGTTTTCTGACTCCTTTTTTCTTGAGTTGCAAGCTGCAGAGATAGTACTCACAAAAATGGAGTGTTAATTTTTCCACTCCATGTTTAACTTCTCAAGAACTCATTTTGGTTGGGGAGCTAGGCTGATTCACTCATTGGAAGTGAAGTTTTGCTTTGTATCACGCAGGACTTCAATTGAATGCAATGGGATACATTATACTTCCAAGCAAGTACACATAGTAAACCCTTCTGACCTGGCATGTATTTCAAACTTTGATCTTACACAGCCTAGATAAATCAGAAGACCTACATTATATGGCCTAAACTGCATAGAAAGCTAGCAAAGTTCCTGTACTCCTAACTAGAATGGGGATTTCCTGTACCTTTAAGTATAACAAAATACTCTGCATGTTGGGAAATCTTATTTCTTGTTACTGTAATGGTGATAGTAGGCCTACTAAAGGTGCTGAATCTATGCTAGGAGAACAAATAAATTGTGTCTACCATGATTCTACAACACTAAATGGAGAAGACTGAGGGAACAGGAATATAAAGTTTCTGCTTATGAAAACAATTCTCAAGCTGTTGCTTGAAGAAAACACAGGCAGGCCCAAGATACCTTGCCTAAACTAGCTAATATGAAAAAGAGACCATCAGCTCATTGGGCAGTAAGTTTTCCTTCATAGCTTTATTTACTCTCCTTAGCTCTTTAAACAAAACCTGCAAAGTCTAACAATGTCAGCCTTCTTCTCTGCTTGCCTTAGGGATTGTTGTGTAAAATGAAGATGGCACTGTTTGTTTTCCTGTTACTTTGACTAAAGATTTGGAAAAAGTTGGACATTTGGCAGCTTGTAATGTTGCTAGTAGAGTTTAGCCAAAAATTGCCTTGGTTTATTCACTCTGTCTCCTGTCCTTTGAGATGGTGGCTCAATCTTTTCCAGGAGATGTTTCATGTTGCAGGAACTAGGTCTGTTTGGGATCATGAATACATGAAACTATAGAGCAGTTTTTCCTTGTGGCTAGAACAGGTCGGGGGGGGGGGGGAATCTTAGTATACTTGGGATATGAAACTTTCTAAACTTTGAGAGATATTTTGCTTCTCCCATTCTGGAGAAAAGGCACATAGATAAGTTTTGTCTATTAATGCTGTATGTCCAGATAAAAGCTTTCTAGTTTTGCATTTGCTTTTGAGAAAGAACATGGGCCTGAAATATATGGGCTTCTCAATTTCTGAAAAGCCTATGGGCTTTTATTTAATCCAGGGGTTCTCAACCTTGGCAACTTTAAGACTTGTGGACTTCAACTCCCAGAATTCCTCAGCCAGCAAAACTGCAAAGCTGGCTGAGGAATTCTGGGAGTTGAAGTCCACAAGTCTTAAAGTTGCCAAAGTTGAGAACCCCTGATTTAATCTGTAATGTCTTATTGCTTCAGGCTTCATCATCTTTAGCCTGTGTTATTGTTTAGCCAGTAAAGACTTCAGGAAAAAATTGGAAAAAAATGAATGTCTTGTCAATTGCTATAGCATTGTTCCTTTGTTCAAACATTAGGCAAGCACACATGAAGAACATCAGAAGCACAAGACTAAGGGAGGAGAGACAGTTATGGAGCACATCACCAAGCATCCGCTACAGAACAGGTATTAGCAGTAAAATGGGGCACACCATTTTCTTTTATTATGTCCAATGTCCTGATCTTGGGCTTCAATATTCTTTTTTCTTACCTGCCATTCCTTTTATGAACTATAAATGTCCTGAACACATACATCTAAATGTCAGTAAAGGAAGCATACTGTATATATTTCCAAGAAATATTTGGTACTTTGTTCTCAAAGAGCAGTTAAAAAACTTCTATGCATCTACAGGTTTTATAGATATCACATAGGAAAATACTTTCAGCTTATGGATATATTAACTGTCTTCGGTCTTCTTTTTCTTATTAGTAGGAATCACATTCTTCAAATAATGTATTTGTTCATTATCAAATGCTTAAGATCATCCAACTTTCATTTTTATAGGGGTTTTTTTTGCAAGGAAAGGAGAAATGGCGAAAAGCCTGATTTTTTTTTCAGGTATTCTAGAATGAAATTTTAGTATGTATTGGCTACAAATATCAGTCCTGATTACACTTAGAGTGAGCTGAGCACTTATCGGTTCCATAAGATAAGCCTTAAGAAGCATGAGGATAATTTGGCTTAGCTTTTAAAGACCATATCCCTGACCTTGTTCTGGTTTAGTAACTTCACTGTACCTTCCTTTAATTCATAGGTGGGCCTTATGGTTTTTCAAAAATGACAAGAGCAAAACCTGGCAGAATAACTTGCGGCTTGTTACCAAGTTTGATACTGTGGAAGACTTCTGGGCGTGAGTGTTTCCTTATCCCCTTCCGCGCACATTAATATTTCAGTCATACAACCCCAAAGAAGTAATATGATTGTAGGTTACATCATTTAGCATGTGGATCAAACAGCAGTATGTTCACATTGGTCAGAGGAAAAATATAGAAGATTCTGGAGAACTTCTGTATAAATTATTAATACTACAAATGCCATTTGCTATTTTTTCTTTCACTGGTAACAAATACGGGAGCTTGTTAGAATATAATTTATTGATATAGAGAAGGATCTTCCTTTATTCCAATGCCTTGGGGTATTTGTAATTCTGTAAGTACTACTACTACTACTACTACTACTACTACTACTACTAATAATAATAATAATAATAATAATAATAATAATAATAATAATGATAAAGTTGGAAGGGATCTTGGAGGTCATCTAGTCCAACCCCCTGCTCAGGCAGGAAACCCTATACCATTTCGGACAAATGGCTGTCCAGTTTCTTCTTAAAAACTTCCAGTGTTGGCGCATTCACCGCTTCTGGAGGCAGGTTGTTCCACTGGTTAATTGTTCTAACCGTCAGGAAGTTTCTCCTTAGTTCTAGGTTGCTTCTCTCCTTGATTAGCTTCCACCCGTTGCTCCTTGTCTTGCCTTCAGGCTCTTTGGAAAATAGCTTGACTCCCTCTTCTTTGTGGCAGCCCCTGAGATATTGGAACACTGCTATCATGTCCCCCCTCGTCCTTCTCTTTGTTAAACTAGACATACCCAATTCCAGAAACCGTTCCTTATATGTTTTAGCCTCCAGTCCCCTAATCATCTTTGTTGCTCTTCTCTGTACTCTTTCTAGAGTCTCAACATTCAGTGGATGCAAAGGTTTTCCTAAACAAATCAGTTATGGAAAGCAATTCTTTCCTACATGGCATTTAGATCAATATTAACTTCCTGATAAAGAATTCTTGAGGTGCACCTGCATTTGAGATGCAGACTGGATCCTCATTTTCAGGGAAGTAATTATCTTAGCCTACAGTACTGCAGCAAAACCAGTCTTATACCGTAACTCCCAAGTGAACTGCAATCTACAAAATTTGATGCCAGCTCTGTGGGCAATTCCAATAGCGCCCTTGTAAATTGCTGCAAACATTGCAACACAGGAACTCAGTAAGCATCCAGAGGTCTTCTAGCTAATAATTAGCAGGGTGTTATTGTTGTTGTTTAATAAAATTAATCCAGTTTCCTATCCTAAGCTACTAATTGTCCTGGAGCAATAAAATACTCCACCTCCCCAACTTCACACAAAAAGGAAAAATACATAGTTAGCAGGCTTCTTTTCCATCCATGTTTCCAGAACATCTTACATGCATTTGCTGCTGTTTACAAAAAAAAAAAAAAAAATCTGAGCAGTTGCTGAAAAAGAAAGTTACTGGGAAGTTACTCTTCTTCTAATGCATTTAAAACAACTGCTAAATGGATTGCAACTCTGACTGGTTGATAATTGATCCCTGAATAGAAGAATTGTTATAAAATACTGCTTTCACTGATGCCTTGACAATTGGATTACAAAAACCATATATAAAGATAAGAACTATATAAGATTTGGTTGTTTGGATTTTGAGATTGGCTGGTTTGATAAGGCTAATTACAGATACTATGGTACTGGTGAAAGACTATTTGGAGGGAGGAGACAAAATGGATATTGCATATTTATCTAAAAGGGACAGGAAACCACATCTAATATTCCCTTTTGAAAGACCTCGCCTGGAACATCAGAGATCTGCAGGAGTAATACTCCAAGACAAGACATGCACTTTTAGGAGGAAATGTACGCAATGCTACGACAGATTCAAATGACAATAATTTCAAACCACAATGAGATCAAAAACAACTTTGATGATATATATGAGTACATCTTCAATCTAAACTTACAATTAAAAAACTCTCAGAAAACGACGATAAAGAATGAACAAACAAATCAGTTAACGGAACATTAACTAGAAGAAAATAACTTAAACAGGGAAGCTACAAATGAGTAGAACTACAACTTAATATAAACAGAAAAAAAATCTATAAGATTTTACCACAACAATGAAAATGGAAAAGATATTTTATCCATCAGAACTTCAAAACAAATTGGAGGATAAGAAAGAAGATTTAACAAATTGGATTATAGAGCTGCCAAGAAAATCATCAGAGTCTGGGAGACAAAAAGCATACATCCTACTCAACTTGTCCTTCTCATTCCTAACAACACTTACAAAAATACAGGAACTTCCTGGCAAGCAGAATATACTAACTTGGAAAGTTATTTGGCAAAAGAAGAAGGCTAGAGTTAGACTTAAGAGATCTGATTCGACTTACCAGATGGAATACTACATGATTAAACATTTGTTTGAATATGATTAAAAAAATAGATATAAAGGGGCCCTATAGTAAGAGGGATAAGAGATATAACTAGTATAGTATTCTTTACAATATATGAAATGTTAAAATACTGAGATGATGTATGTGAATAGAAAGTTTGGACATTTAAAGGTAATTAATTTTGAGAGAATTATGACTGAGAAGAATGATTTGAATACCGAGGGGAAATTAAGCTTAAATAAGAATTTTGAAAACAGGACATATAGTGACTTAACAAGATGACCTTTACAAATATAATTGAAATATAAGCCTTTCAGAAATGATGTTATATGTGGATGTTATGTAAGATATATAAGTAGTATAGTATTTTTATCATATATGAAATATGAAAATATTGGGATAGTGTATGATTGTAAATGAAAAGTTTGGATATTTAGGTAATCAACTTTGAGAAAACTATGACTGATAAGAATGGTTTGAATACTGAGAGGAAATTAAATTTAAATAAAATTTTTGAAAACAGGACACATAGAGACCTAACAAGATGACTTTTATAAATACAATTGAAACATAAGTTAATTAGAAAAGATGTTATATATGGATGTCATGGTTATTTGTACAAACACAAAAAATGTTTATATCCAACCTTGTATGCATTGAAAATATTAAGAATTATATTTATCTAATGTTGACAAAGGAGAATACTATTGGAAGAAGGGAAGATCAAGGAAACATACTATTAATTAATATATTGATCATGGAATTATAAAGATTAATCATTATTGATTGTTTTTTTCAAATATATGAACCCAGACAACCCACTGTTTACTAAGCACTAAAGATTGTTATTGTAAAAAATCAATGAAATATTTTTTTTTAAAAAAACAACAACTGCTAAAAGTATAGCTGATTGTAATCTCACAATCAGGTGCTTTCCCCAGTAGCTATAGCTGTATTTACATATAATTATAGTGGAGGAGAAAGGGAAGATATATTCTAAGGACTATCTGCAAACAGTCACTAGGAATAGGATATTGAAGGTTGACAGTGATAAGGAAAAGGAGAAATGGTCCTGGAGTAGCAAACCACCACCACTTTGCACACAAGAGAAAGAAAAATGGCTAGCCTCCACGTGGAAAGGGAAAAAAAAAAAATCAAGGATCAGTCTTGCTATCTACTGTGGAAGAAAGGGGGAAGATGAATCCATGTTTTGTCCACCCTGGCTTCTTTTGCATGAGAAGAATCTGCAGACTCAAAATACTGTAGTCTGCATTAATCCTATCTGAATGTTAAAATGGAATCAGAAGGATGGTGTATATTTGTCTGATCATATGCACCCATCCTCCCAGTTCAGGGCAATTGCTGTGAAGGGACATCTGTGAAGCCATTGAGCCAACTCTCCCCTTTAAGGATCTGTAAAAACAATGTTAAAACACCTGAAACACCTAAGAGTGAGCCAATGAGAAAACTGTTCACCCATAACATCATTGTTCCTTCCTTCCTTCCTTCCTTCCTACCCATTGGTTCATTCTATAGAGAAAATTCTAGGAACTGAGTACTTTATCTTTGTTCAACTATTCCTTAAATAATTATGAAGGTAAAATGCATAGCACTGACATTGTTTGGAAAATGAACTGTATCTCCTTGCTAAAAATGTCAGCTGAAATACGTAAAATGCAGCTAGGCCAGCTGAGTGCTGTAGGAAGTTAATAATGCTTTCCTGTGATATGGACGCGGATTTAGTGAAAAGATTTCTGGGTTAGGGTTTTCGAGATACCGATGCAATTTTGGTTTCTTATTGAAATAAAGTCATTCAATTATATTGCTAACATCTCTCTCCTGTTCTTGAAATTGCAGGCTATATAGTCATATCCAACTAGCTAGCAAGCTGACGTCTGGCTGTGACTACTCTCTTTTCAAAGTAAGTTCTCTTCCAGGACTTGTTAAGTCCCAACAACCTGACCCCAAACTCATTGAATTGTGACATGAGGGTCTCTTATATGAAGGTAAACAGAGAGTTTATACCGGTAGTATACTTTGAATCCCTTTATTGTGACGCTTAACTCTCTCGATTCGTGCATTGTTCTAATATAGGATTTTATCTGCAATAATTATGCTGGCTGGGAAGTCAGTATATTTAGAAGTTGTCCATATTAGGGAATAATGATTTAATTTTATGCCTTACTTGCTGGCATAAAACCAGTGCTTCCCATCTGAATGTATCTGAAATCTAACACATAGTGAGAATGTGTATGACTCACACACATCCATTTGGTAGGCCAGACCAAGAAATCAACAGCAAGAATCTTAAAATTACTTTTACTGAGACTGATTGCAAGTCTGACTCTGTTGTCCCTCCTCCTTCTCCTTAGAGTTCAGTGAATTAGGATGGTGCCTGTCTGAATTTCTTCCAAATGTTATCTAGACATTCTGGACTTAAAACGTGTTTTATTTTTTGTTGCTTTGGCAACAAAACTTGAATGTCTTCATCAAGATCATCTTCCTTATTCTGTACACGGCAAGCAGTTATTATCTTTAACATTTTTTTCTTTCAGGATGGTATTGAACCCATGTGGGAAGATAACTGGAACAAGCACGGTGGTCGTTGGCTTATCACATTGGCCAAGCAGCAGCGGCATACAGAACTTGACCGTTTCTGGTTAGAGACTGTAAGTAAGCAGAATACAGTTTATATCTTTCCCCCTGCTCCATTTATTTCTGAAACCGGGTGGTTCTCTGGATTGTGGCCATATTTCGGTAATGGATCCAGAAGCTCATCTCTGTCTCGCTTTAGTAGATAGAGCTACTTATATAATTGTTCAGTTTCAGTATTTTCTTCCACAAATGAGACCACACTCGCTTATTCGGAGATGGGCAATATGCCCTCAGACTAATTTAAAAAGTGTTTAAAAGCAATCAGTTAGACATCTGGTGTGCTTCCCTTCCCCCTCTTTTCTAACAGCTTACTGGACAGAAGAAGAAAAACGTATTGGAAAAGAGATAAAAAAAGATGTTGAACAGAGAGGGTGTAACCCTGAACACAGTAGGGCTACCAGAAATGAGTCACACAAATCCAGACCTTTGGATGGCAACTAAGAGAACTAACTAACTACATATAGGAAACTGTATTTTTTTGTTGTGTTGGCCATTCGGATTCTTGCAGCCCAAGAATGTAGACACATGTTTAATTTAAGCATTTTTCACTTATTAGGTTCATAGTGTGTAGAAAAGATTAGTTCTCATTTACAGTATCTCTCAAGATTCTATTCTTTTTTCCCCCAATATCAATATTAAACTCTTCAGGGCAGGAAAAACCTGGTACATCAGACAAATGCTAATATCTGGTTCCCTGTATATTTCATGTGGATTTTCTTCCTACCCCTTTTTTGTAGTTGCTGTGCTTGATTGGAGATATGTTCTGTGACTACAGTGATGATGTCTGTGGGGCAGTCATCAATATTCGTGCCAAAGGGGACAAAATTGCCATTTGGACCCGGGAGGCAGAGAACCGGGATGGAGTAATTCATATTGGGTGAGTGTCACCTTCAGAGGGCCCTTCCAGATTGAGGAATGTACTTATCTGAGAGATGGCAGGTCCCATGGACTTTAGAAAGTCTGATACCATGTTTCGTGCCCTTTTGGCACCTAGGAAAGACAGATTAATTCTCCTAGACACTCTCTCTCTCTCTCTCTCTCTCTCTCTCTCTCTCTCTCTCTCTCTCTCTCTCTCAATTTATATGGCTGTTTATCTCAAAATTATAACTCTGGGCAGCTAATCTATATAAATAAAAATGTAAATGTTCGTTTGTTCAAAATCTTAAATCTCTGAAAGTTCTTCACCGATTGCTTTGAAATTTTGACACAATGTTGCATTTGAATACGCACGTGTTTTTATATACCTACTATTATATAGATGTCACACCTGTGACAGGTAAAAACATGCTTTTTAAAAAAAACAGCACCATCTGTTGGACGTAAAAGCAACACACGCTACAGCAACATTAACCAGACTGAGCCACAGCAATGCGTGGCTGGGTACAGCTAGTGTTAAAAAAATAAATAAAACACAACTGTAAAAACAATACACATATAATCAGCTGAGATTTAAAAAACAACCAAAAACAAACCAACGTCAGGCATTAGAGTATTGCCATGATGTTAACGTGTTGCTTTTACTTTTTCTTCACATTTTAATATATCTTATGGATTTCACTTTGTATTTTGTATTTTGCAAAATGTTTTAATGTATGTTTTTATTGTTTTTCCTTTTTCATTGCAATTCTTTTATTGTAAATGGCTCTAGATTTATTAAATGGGATTTCTTTAAAAGGAACCATAAGAAATGTGTGAAATAAAAACCAATGGGGATTGATATCTTTAATGGCGCTCACACAAAATTACCTCGTTCTCTCTTTCAGGCGTGTGTATAAGGAACACCTGGGCCTCTCTTCAAAAGTGGTAATTGGTTATCAGGCTCATGCAGACACAGCTACCAAGAGTGGCTCCCTTATGAAGAACAGATTTGTTGTGTGAGCTCACTGGGCTTGAACTCAACCCTGGGCAGGATGGCTAAAGATGAGCTGCATGAAGATTTAGCATGTAACTACTCTTCCCATTAAAATGTAACCAAGCATTCTGGATTCTTGACTAGAGTTATATGGAAAGCATTTATACTTGGGGGCAAAATCGTTCCTGTTACCCTCAATTTTAAGCTAAGTTTAAGCCTTTAAGCTAAGAGAATGTCACTTAAAGAAGAATGTGCTTCATGTAACTTTCTAGTTCTGTGATCAGAAAAGACTTAAATGAGGTCAAAAGGGTTGTGAGAACTACTTGGTACCAAGGCAGCAGAAGAACTTGCCAAGAAACAGAACTTGCCTCTTTGCTTCTAATCTGTTCCCCAAAACTAGGCTCCCTTCAAGTTTTACATGGCCTCGGGGTGAGATATCACATAGAAAAATACTTTATTTTCAGTAAAAAGATATAATGTTTTTCTATTTCCAAAGGAAATGCATTTTGTGAAAAAGTGGTTCAATCATGCAATTGTTTTCCTGTTGAAGATTTATGTACAGGGCTTAAAGGAACTCAAAGTTACAGAACCAGTTCTCAAGTACAGTTTGGGTAGCACATAAACATATTCTGGTGTTGTTAACTTCAGCCACCAGCATTTAAGCCCTTCCTCTGTCAGATACCGAATGAGCTGGGTGCAAGAGCCGTTGAACCGAAAGAAGCAGTGATAGTCAGTCTACCCTGAAACAGTTTGTGTAGCTGTGAAGAATGCTACCCAGCTGATTTGAAGGGCAATGAGTTGACTTCCTATGATTAGCCTCTGCAATTGAGATGACATCAGGTTTGTGCTGGGCAATTCAACACTGCTATTCATTAATTGCTATGAATAATGCAAGCAACAGGATGTTTGCCTGTAATAACTAGCCCTGAAATGCCTACATAAATATGGCCATCTGCAGTGGAAAAAGTACAGCCTAAGCGAAACAATTCTACAGGATGTATGCACATATGGGTGCATATGTGCATATATATGTACATCTGTAGGGGTGGGAATGAAAATTGATGTGTTCCAGACCTTATATGATTGCACTAAATTATGAAGAGCAGACCGAAATCAAAACCCACTTTTATCTCTGCTAGAACAGCCATCAGCAGTACTGTTACTCTCTTTGATGTGGAATCTAACTTAATCTATATATGCTACCCATCTCACATCTATTTAGAGACAAAGATATAGTAACTTTCAAATCACAGTACAAACTCCAAAGGCTTCAGATGTACCTAAAACTAATGGATACCACTTTCCCCAGATAAAGGCCCATTCTTTGTTATTCTTTTATTAACACAAACGAAAACCAGAGCATTTACTGCTTATAACAGGTAGGATTTTTTGCTCAGGTCTTTTGGCCCCTGGCTCAGGCAGAGTTAAATAACTTGGATAATGGATTTTAATGATTAACGAGAACATCAATGATTATACACCAGAAGTCTCTTTCTAACCATCATTTTTTTAAAAAAATGCTTAAAATATTTATATGTGGGAACTGCCTGATTGGATTAGGTTAAATAGAGGTTAATTATAGAAACAAAAAAAATGCATCCTATGTGGAGAACGCCCACTGCAGCTTTAATCCCTGTGCTCAGAATTTAGTACATAAAGTTTATATGGGTTGCTAATAGATTACACTATTACTCAGATAAGATATGTAGGTGGGAAGCTTTTTTTAATGATTACATTCCTGTTTCATATTAAATAACACTTGTGCTAACATAATAGATGAAGAAAGAGGAAAAGTGAATTATTAATAAATGTTAAGTGGCAAAGAAATGGCAAAATAGGGCCTTAACGATTTGTCTACTGAAATAGCTGTCAAGAGGAAAGCTCACTCAGGAACTGGGTAGCTAAACTGACAGGAAGAATATAGTAAGGATGGGGAGGGGACCTTTTTGTGGAAGACAGGAAATAGCCAAAGTTACTATAAGAAAGATGTGAAGAAGTATTGTATTTCAACATAATGTAGTAGTAGTCCATCATTAATCATCTTAGGGATGTGCTTGAATGACGTTTTAGCCTTTATTCGAACATCTCTCCCCACTTTCTTTCTTATTCAGAGACAATGATATCTATATAATTATGGAGCACACATACAGAATAGAGTTGGAAGGGACCTTGGAGGTCTTCTACTCCAACCCCTGCCCAAGCAGGTAACCATATACCATTCTGGAGAAATTGCTGTCCAATATCTGCTTATAAACTTCCAGTGATGGAACACCCACAACTTTTGAAGGGAAGCCATTGATCGTTTGTTCTCACTGTCAGGAAATTTCTCCTAGGTTGCTTCTCTCTTTGATATTTTTCCATCTGTTACTTCTTGTCTTGCCCTCAGGTACTTTGGAGAATAGGTTGACCCCCCTATTCTTTGTGACAGCCCTTCAAATATTGGAAGACTGCTATCATGTCACCCCTTGTCCTTCTCTTTGTTAGATTAGACATATCCAGTTCCTACAGCCATTCATCATAAGTTTTAGCCTCCAGACCCCCAATGATCTTCATTGCTCTTCTTTGCACTCTCTAGAGGCTCAACATCTTTTTTGTATTATGGTGACCAGAACTAGACATAGTATGTCAAGTCTGGTCTTACCTCAGAAACCTCAGAAAAAGTGACTTGGGACCTGACCTCAAAGTTATGACCATTGCACCGCATCTGTGGTCTCCTTATTGCAGGCACTTGGCAATTGGCTTGCATTTACAATGGTTGCAGTATCTTGTGGTGATGTGATCTGATTTGCAACCTTCCCAGCCAGCTTCCACAACCAAAGTCAATTGGGGAAACTTAATTGGATTCACTTAATACCGTGTGATTTGCGTAATGACCTCAGTAAAAATGGTCATAAAACCAGGTCCAGCCCTGCGATGATTCGTTGAATGACTGTATCACTTAGCAAACAAATTCTGGTCCCAATTGTGGCCGTACGTTTTGACTACCTATATGAACCTGATTACTTTTATTTGTTACTTATTGAATGTCTTTTTTCCAGATTAAAACAGTGACATCACTTCTATTATTACCCCACAACTCTATAATGGGCCAAGAAAATATTTGCATCTAAAATGCCCAGTAAGCCTCCATAGCTCCAGCAGCCTCAGCATCTAGCTCTCCTGAGCCCCCCTCCAACACCTGAACTAATATTACTAATTCCTGTTTATTAATGTGAAGTTCTCTCTGGATTTAATTCTTAAAATGCAGATCAGAGAGTATTCTTCTGTTAGAATAAGACACATCTTCAGCAGTTGGTCTGTCATGAAAGGCAGCAATGTTTGCTCTATTCTGCTCTCTCCTCTCACGACAGAACCTCATCGCCATTTTTCCTTTAGTACTTGCCTAAAACGGCTGTTTTCTCTGTATATAGTGTGCATTTTTGTTTGCACAGAGCTCCCCAGGTGGGAGAGATCACTGGGACACCAGCAGGTTGACTGGAATTTTTTGTGACTAAAAGGGGCTGCTTTTTCTGAGATGATGATAATAGAAAGTAAAAAAACATATTGTAGTCTAAACACTCTAAACTCGGGGGTAGGCAACCTTGGCTCTTTTATGACTCATGGACTTCAACTCCCAGAATTCCTGAGCCAGCCATGAGTCATAAAAGAGCCAAGGTTGCCTACCCCTGCTCTTAACTTAAGAGCAATTTGTATACCTTCCCCTACATCCCATTCCTCTGGGGTAAAAAAGACCTAACATATACGGTACATATACACACACACACACACACACATAAACACAATCACATTAAATTGCAATAAAATACAAGTTATAGGTAAGATGAGGAAATAAACATTTATTGCAAATAAACTATTTTTTTTAAAAAAAGCAAATTTCTTTGCGTTTGCATTATGTCTTGGAAGGAAGCGCTTCTATTTTGGGCCTCAGCAGACTGAGGATTCTACAGCTGTGCTTCCGAGTTCCCATACCGGACACGTCTTCCGAGACTCCAGCGGAGAGGGGCGGCGGTGGTACCGGTAGGAGCGTGGGAATACGGGCTCTGCCGAAGTCCGGGTAGAGAACCGTGCACGCGCGTGCCGCTGCAGCAGCTCTCCCTCAACTCCGCCAGGGGGCGGGCTGGAC
Organism: Protobothrops mucrosquamatus; assembly: GCF_001527695.2. NCBI lineage: Eukaryota > Metazoa > Chordata > Lepidosauria > Squamata > Viperidae > Protobothrops > Protobothrops mucrosquamatus. Next base: position 70,992 of record NW_015388269.1, read on the forward strand.
AAGGCGATCCCGCGGCGGCGCTGGGCCTCGGCGGAGGGGCAGCATGGGGCTGTGAGCTCAGGCCCCGCGCTCGCCATGCCAGGGAAAGCCCAGCACTTCCAGGGTCCTCAGGTCAGCTGCTGCGCCAAATACCTGCTCTTCGCCTCCAATGTGCTCTTCTGGGTGGGTGAGCGCGAACGAGCGAGCGAGTCGCGTCCCGTGGAGGCGGTCGGCGGGCGGGCGGAGTGGCGCTTGCACCGCTTCTACCTGGGCGGAGGGGAGGCCAGGACGAACGGTGGAGTGACTGGGCTTTGGCGTTCCACGTCCGTGCCGTTTGCAGCGAAGTCCGGGGCCCGGGGCGGGAGGGAGGTCGCTGCCTTCCCGGGAACAGAGGAGGGGAGCTCCCCTTCGCCTAGCTGCGGAATCCTGCAAAGGCTGGTCGCGCGAGGCGGGTGCTCGCGGCGTCCGGATGGTCCCGCGCCGCGCGTTGAGCGTGACGGACTCGGCGCTCGAAAGTTTTTGGGGCAAGGACGTCCTTGGTTCCACCAAGCCTCTCGCTGCCCCCCCCCGGTCGGTGTCTTGCTCCGAGTCTATGTTCCTACTTGAGTTTCTCGGCAGTTTCGAGCAGAATCAGGAAAGGTTTTCCTATAATCAAATACGTAACCTTTGCCTGTCTCTTCTTTCCGACACAGCAGCTTTTTCTCTTATCACCGTCTTCTGGGGGGAAAAGGTATTACTGTATTTTGCAGGCTGCTAGTAGCTTCGGGTCACTGCTGGCATAGTTTAGATCTTATCCTGAAAGCCAGCTCCTTTAGTAAGCATGCACTCGGAAGTTCCTTAATCCCTTTGTTTTGAGGAAATTCATACTGCGAAACGGAACAGCTGCCCCACCTCATTCTTTCTTGCACGTATTTTACACAGTGTTTGTTCCAAATCCCAGTACTGTATGTATCTTAGGTTGGGTTCACACCTGGTGTTAAAGTGTGGTGTGATTGTCTCATATTATCTGACCTCTATCACTGTAAATATGATTATGGCTAGTAGCATGACTTGATCAACAAGCTGGTTCCACAAGCCATGACTTAGCACATTGTGTACCTCCCAATCTATCCTTTATAGGTTGTTGGACTGCATATACATTTAATAAACTTTTATTTATTTATTTATTTATTTACTTACTTACTTACTTACTTACTTACTTACTTATTTATTACAACAATGTGATAATAAACTACTATTATATAATAAATGTGTGGGTAATCTGCAGTTAGATTCATAGTCTAAGAGTGGTGAAAATGTAATAGTTCAAGCCCTAACCAAGGACCTAAGTATTATTTAGATAGCATTTAAGGAAACCATATAGCAGCAGTCCCCAACTTTTTTGATACCGGGGACTGGTTTCGTGGAAAACAATTTTTCCATGAATGGGGCGGGGGAGCACACAACCTAGATCCCTCGCATGCACAGTTTACAGTAGGGTTTGAGAATTTAAAGCCTGATGATCTCAGGTGGAGCTGAGGCGGTGATACTAGTGCTAGTGAGCGGCTGCAAATACAGATAAAGTTTCAATCACTCGCCTTCTGCTCACCTCCAGCTGTATGACCTGGTTCCTAAGGGGTGGGGACTCCTGCTGTATAGGCAGTTTCAAGCAGAGTGGAGGTTTTGTGTATGTGTGTAAAATTAGGATATTCAGGTCTGATAAATTCAATACATTAATAATTTAATTAAATAATAGTATAATAAATAAATTATTATGGTTCATAGCATAGTTAACAAGATGTAAAGACTGGATTTGGCATTTTTATCCACTTATTGGGTCCTGCTCAAGGACCTGCGATAGCAGATGTTGATGTTTGATAGGGCTAAAGGAATTGTCGTCGGATTTAAGCTGTTCTAAGTAAAGCTGCCTTTTGCAATTGACTGAATTGAATTTGTCATTGCCGATGGTGTTCAAGGGATTGCTTTGGGATTGCACCTATGGCGCCAATTTGCTATTGGTACTATCTTTGTTTTCTTTTGCACTTGTGTATTTGTATACCTGATTGCCTACTCGCGACTTTCATTGCATGCTTAGTTTTATCCCTAAAGGACAATTATGATGTAATTGTGTTACAGTTGAAGGAAGTTTGAGATCAGTTAGTAGTTGATTTTGTAGTACTTTTGATTTTTCCTTATTTGGTAGTCCCATTTGAATCAGAATTATCTCACCTTGAAATAGATGCCTATATTCATCTAGGAAACAGATTAATTTGAGACATTCCCATATCGTATCTCCTATTTCATAGATACTAGGCCATGCACACCTTATCGATACACAGTATGCTCCTCTATTTTCAATGTTTATTTTACAGTATATACTTATAAATATTTAATATATGTAAAGTATTTATTTTGCATAGTAAATTAGTAGTATTAGAAATTAGTAATGAATTATATTACTACTTTCTTATAAATGCTTCACCGTGCAGATTAAACAACAAAATCAGCAAAAGATAAACACTCATAAACTAGCAGTTGTCAACAGCATCTGGGGGAATAGAAATTAAAACTGTTAGATCAAAATCCTCATTATTAATTAAAACAGTGTTAACTTTATTGCTTCTGTAAAAAACAAATTATGGAATTTTTTCACAATTGAACAACTTTAGGTGAATTTTATTTGGGTTGTACGGAGAGTTCCAGCACAGAAGACTATCTGAAGTGGGCAAATTTGTGTACGTTTTAGGACTAAACTCAGTCTGTTGACAATCAAGGTGAGACATCTCTGGTGAATTTTTGATCAACAGAGGACCTGGCAGAGTAGATAAAATGGGTCATGGTTGCTTTTTCGGTGCAAAGTTCCTCAGAGATACAAATAAAGCTTAACCTGCATGGTGAATTTATTAAACATAGAATTACATTATTACTAATTTGCATCATTAAAGCCAAAATATGTTTGGAGGGAGGATTAATTTCAGTTTGAATTCAAGTACTAAAACTGTAATGGCTGTCTTCTAGAATATGACTTTTGACAAGAAATGAATATATGGGGAGCAAATAAAAAACCAAGTGATTTCTGTAGGTAAACTCTCTTGTGTCTGATCCATCCCCATCCCCTTGCACATGGGAGATATTGGAGAAAAACACCAACCTGTTTTTGTAACACCAGGCCATTGCTTTCAGTATGTATTCCCCATTGTATGCCTTTTTACTCTCTTGTAATCCCTTCCTCTTCAATGAATGTAAATACAAACATTAATTAGTTAATTGAGAGCCAGTTTGGTCAAGTGGTTAAGGTGTTAGCCTAGAAACCAGGAGACTCTGAATTCTAGTCCTGCTTTCGGGATGAAAGATGGTTGAGTGAATTTGAATCAACCATTCTCTCTGATCATAACCCACTTCCCAGAGTTGTTATGGGAAAAATAGGAGGAGTATTATGTACAGGTGAAACTCGAAAAATTAGAATATCGTGCAAAAGTTCATTTATTTCAGTAACGCAACTTAAAAGGTGAACCTAATATATGAGATAGACTCATGACATGCAAAGCAAGATAGTTCAAGCCGTGATGTGTCATAAGTAAGATGATTATGGCTTACAGCTCATGAAAACCCCAAATCCACAATCTCAGAAAATTAGAATATTCAATATTCTAGGCTCAAAGTGTCCCACTCTAATCAGCTAATTAAGCCATAACACCTGCAAAGAGTTCCTGAGCCTTTAAATGGTCTCTCAGTCTGGTTCAGTAGGAATCACAATCATGGGAAAGACTGCTGACCTGACAGTTGTGCAGAAAACCATCATTGACACCCTCCATAAGGAGGGAAAGCCTCAAAAGGTAATTGCAAAAGAAGTTGGATGTTCCCAAAGTGCTGTATCAAAGCACATTAATAGAAAGTTATGTGGA
>NW_015388269.1:75171-95597 GCF_001527695.2 Protobothrops mucrosquamatus
TCTAATTTTCTGAGATTGTGGATTTGGGGTTTTCATGAGCTGCAAGCCATAATCATCACAGTTATGACACATCACGGCTTGAACTATCTTGCTTTGCATGTAATGAGTCTATCTCATATATTAGGTTCACCTTTTAAGTTGCATTACTGAAATAAATGAACTTTTGCACGATATTCTAATTTTTCGAGTTTCACCTGTATGTTTGCCACCTTGAATTATTTATAATGGCTGGGTTAAAAATCTAATAGATAAAATAACTATTTCCCTTTTTGTTAATTATCCTAGTGCCAGGGTGAGCATTCCAAAAGGTAAGGAAGTGGTCAGGAAGTAAACAAAAACAGAAGGTATGAAATTAAATAGTCTTGTCAGTTTTGAGCCAGAAAACACAGTTGTGGTCATATGATTTCCCACTGAGTAACCACTTTGCTTAGGAATGGATTTGCTGGTCCTAACTGTGGTTGCTATACAAGGACTACCTGCATATGGGGGTGGGGGAATATAGCAAATTACTTTCCAACTTTTGGGCCATTTTCAGGACACCAAATGGGTTAATAATTGAGAGCTGAATGATCTGATGGAATGTCTTTAACTGAAGTATTGAAAGTTCATATTCTATTTTAGGAAGGAAATCCTATGATTTCTGATGTGTGAGCCTAATAGATTTTAGTGATAGAATAGAAGCTCCTTATTTATTATGCAGAATATTTATCTTTCCTCTAGATGTACTGATCTCATACAATACACACCTACTTCCCTCTCTTTTTCTTGCTACCTTCCACTCTTAAAGAAAAACCGTGCCCAGTTGGAACATTGCTATTGTGATTACTTACAGGTTGACGGAAAAAAACCAAAGGAGAAAAATAAATCACAAAGACATAAATATCAATACTTTGTATACATCAAGGACATGATCAGAGCAAGTTGGCAAGAAAAGATGTTAAAAAATATTTGCCAAATAAAAATTAAATTCTGCCAGATACTGAAAACTCACTAGAAAATGAGAAATTAATATTGAGAGAAATGTCTGTTCAACTTCTCCAAGATCCATTTGAAAGAATTATTGCCAAGTGCAGTCTTCCACATGTGTAGGGACAGCAGTTTCCAGAATTGCTAGTCAGTATTGGAGGATGCAAAGATAGGAAAGGTTAACAAGTGAACTTTCACATTGGCTATGAATTGGCAGGAACCTACTGTTTAAATGCAGAATGCAGAATACAGAATAATAGAATTGGAAGAGATCTTGGCGGTCCTTTAGTCCAACCCCCTACTCAAACAGGAGACCCTATACCATTCTAGACAAATGGCTGCCCATTCTCTTGTTGAAAACCTCCAGTGATGGAGCACCCACATCTTCTGGAGGCAAGCCGTTCCACTGATGTTCTCACTGTCAGAAAATTTCTTCTTAATTTTAGGTTGCCACATTATGTGATAGCATAAGGCAATGGTGGCAAACCTATGGCATGTGTGCCAGAGGCGGTACTCAGAGCCTTCTCTGTGGGCACGCGTGCCGTGCCCCGGAGATGGCGAGGGACTGGCCCCCGCTGCCCTGGCCCCACCCACCCAGTCTGCCATGACCACCCCAGCCACACCCACCCGGCACCCTGTGATAAATAAGTGGGTTTTGAGTTGCAGTTTGGGCACTGGGTCTCTAAAAGGTTTGCCATCACTGGCATAAGGCATAAGGAAAAGAAAAATGTTAAAGTCAAAAAGAGATTCCCTAAAATTAATGGGCAATAAGAACAGCCCAAATAATTCCAAATTTTTCTTGACTGTAGCCTGGGACTTTATGTTTTGACAAGAAAAAGTTACTGAGTGAATTTTATATTTTCAGTTATGCACAATATAGATTATATTTGTGTGAGTCGGCAAGTGTTGCTAACTGGCATTATTAAATCGGAATGACATTTTTAGCATAGACGTTTCATGTGAGAAAATCACCTAAGAATATTTGCTTATTTGTTTATTACATTTTTGTCCTGCTTTTATATTTTACCACATCAACGCAAATAAGTGAAAAACCAGGATTTGAGGTTTAACATTCTTCAAATATTAGACCTATATTTTAATATTATTTTACTAAGGTAAATGTGAAGTGAATTGAAATATGATTCTGATTTTGTATCCAGAGTTAATAAGATGAAGTAAAACATAGTTTTCTCATTTTCATGTTTGGGAAGATTGTGGTCTAAAAGGTATCCATGAGAGAACTATTGAGGAAGCTTATTATTACCTTAATGATTTCTTATTAAATCAATACAATTATGTCTGTATCACTCTTATTTTTAATTACATACTGCACATTGTATTGTTTCTTTGTTTCCTGGTGAAGATTGGCCTTATACAATATCACAGATATTGTACAAGGGCAATTTCTGAATTCTTCACATTCCACCTATTGAGATAACCCTCACAAAGCCCTATAGGCAATGGCAAACAAATAGCAATTGACACTGAAAGAGGGCAGGACTTACTCTGTGGGAAGGGGAAGAACTGTGATCAATGGTGCTGCTGTTTCAGAAATCTTCCATTCTTACCATGGGAACAGCATAGCCATTGTCCACGCTGTGCCAAGCTTCCAACTGCTCCACATGATGTGTTTTCAGCCTTCTGTTTTCCAAGGCTCCCAAGTTAGACTCCCAAGTTAGACCCATCACTATCCAAGTGATGGGTATCCTGCTAATGTGGATGGGGTTGGCAAATGACAAGGATTTAGTTCTATCTAGCCTATGTATACAACCATAACATTGGATTTGTTTGGTTGGAAAAAGTTAAGATTCATATTTAGGTATTGACTCTATGGAGGTAGGCAAAATTTCTTTGCTAAGCGAGACAGTTGTTGTGTTTTGACTTGCCACAGTTAAGTGAATCACTTAGTAGTAACACAGTTGTAAAGTGAACTTGGCTGTCCCATTGACTTTGCTTATAAAGGTGATCAATGTCCCTGGGACATTGCAATTGTCATAAAAACAAATCAGTTGCCAAGCATCTAAATTATGATCGCATGACCATGGGGATGCCATAAGAGGCAAAAGTTGGTGTGAATCATGATCTGTCTTTCTGCAGAAAATGCTATAAAATGAGGAAGGCGTTGTGCCATTCTTTATCAGGTCCACATGAAAGACCAGATCTACAGATGAAGGTTCAATTAAGCTGATTTATTGCTAAAAACGGATGCACAGGAATCTTCTCAAATAACAGTCAGTATCTGGTTAGAGTTAGAGGATCCACAGCATTCAAGGGGAGTTGGAATTTGTGGTTGTGTAGGGATTCTAAGCTGATCCCTCTTTTGGCCCCTCCCTTGGCTCTGCCAGTCATACATTCTTACTGTAGAGCTATTGGTAATTGCTCCCTGTTGTTATCCTGTGCATGATGGTGGCCTTTTCTCTTTTGCAGTTGCTGGGGGCAGCTTTCCTAGCCATTGGTTTGTGGGCTTGGGCAGAAAAGGTAAGTATGGCCAGGAAGGGAATATTTTTCTGGCTGTTGTATCTAAACCCATCTTGGTATCCAGGTAATAAATTGTTCTAGTATGGGTATTTGAACCATACCTGTATTATGTGAATTGGACAAATTATTCACATATATTATTGCCTGAGCCCTTTGTGGGATATCACTGTCCTGCTGGTTCTTTACACTGAATTGATTGAAATTTCTTTTAACTTTACTTATTTTTTTAAAAACACATAGCTGTTAACATTTATTAACTTTTATTTTACTTATTTTATGAAAAGAATAGTTAATACTCAAGTTTGGAATAAAAAGTATATCTATATCTATATCTATCTAGATTTATATAGATCATGAGTTATATAGATATAGATATAGATATATAATAACTCATCTATATAACTCTAGATATGCAATGTTTTTTTTCACCCAAGGGCTACATTTGGTTTTATAGTGAAATGCTGTGGACCAGCCTCCAGAAAATAGTGGGTGGTTCCAGGAAAATGTTTAAGTTTTACTTAAATTCAATAAAATATGCATAATTAATTCAGTAGTTCAGTTACATGTAGGCATTGGAATTTGCTAACCATTTTTTGGAATTTTACTCGGAAGCTTTCAGTCTGCATGCAACCTGGGGGCTTGGCTAAAAATGCACATTTAAATGAAATGTGTAGATTGTGTTACTGGACCAAATAATGAGTCCTTCTGGTCCAACATTATTAACAATTAGCCAGCTAAGTGTCCATGAGGAGCTAAAGAGCAAATTCTTTTGAATGTAAGAAGCTTTTGGCTGTTTTCTATATACTTGTTTTTCAGAGGTTTACTATCTCTGTACATTAAATGTCATCCAGCTGCCAATTTTATTTTCCCATCCTCCATGTTTATTCAGTCATTTTTATAGCTAAGAACGAGCCTAGAACCCAGTGAACTGTGCTGAGTCAGGTCTCTGAGAACATGTGCTGAGCAATAGCTGGTGAGCCTCATCATGTTATATCTTTGTCTCCAATCATCTTCACATACTACCAGCATACTCTGATTTTCTGAAACCAGATATAAAATAACATTTATGTACACTCTCCCTCCTCCATCCCTGACCATATTTATTTCGTGAAAAAGCAGCTGTAGGTTGTAGTCACCAGGATGATTTCCTATTGAGAATGGCTCACCTTCCCATTTGCCCCCAGCAGGGCTGCTTGCTGCAGTTTTCATGACAAACAGCAGCTGAGAGGTGGAAGAGTTTCATTTGGAAACTGGCATTGAGCCCAGATTAGAAGGATATTTTAGTCTGTTTATTTACTTATTTACAGAAAAGTATATACTGTTCTGCTCATAGTACTCCAGGTGGATTACATAAATTTAAAAAGTCATATTAAAATAAAACTGTGGCACAGTGACCATGTGCTACTCCTCTCCCCAAATAGCTGCCCAATCATTAAAACATCCTAAAACAGTGGTGGCGAACCTATGGCACGGGTGCCAGAGGCGGCACTCAGAGCCCTCTCTGTGGGCACGCGCGCCGTTGCCCCAGTCCTAGGCCTTCAGCTGGGTTTTATAAAACCTTTTCACTTTAGGCCTCTGCCGCCGTGTGCAAAAAAAAAGGTTCAATCAATCAGTCAATTTCAATTTCTCGTGGGAAAAAAAAAAGATTTTGCAAAGTTGGAATTGATTGATTGAACTTTTTAGTCCCACCCAGTCTGCCATTAGCGCCGCAGCCACGCCCACCCAATGGACCACACCCACCCAATGGACCACACCCACCTAATGGGCCACACCCACCCGGCACCCGATGATGCATAAGTGGGTTTGGGGTTGCAGTTTGGGCACTCGGTCTCTAAAAGGTTCGCCATCACTGTCCTAAAAGAAACTAAAATCAATCATCAAATACCCAATTACCACCTTGGAAGATGTCACTGAAGAGGATGCTAGGTGTAGCGCAGGTGTACCACTATCTTTGGCTTCGTGTCCTTGTTATCTGATGCAGAGAAGGGAACTCTTGGTGGAGGTGGAGCCTGAGGATATCCTGGAGCCAAAATCATGCAATTTTATAGAACAAAATCAGCCCTTTAAATTAAAATCAGAAAGCTGTCGGTAACCACTGCAGCAACAAAGAATGGGAGGTTTTTACCTGCTAGAATTCTGACTGCTTAAAAGCGGCCTGCTTAAAACCTGTGTTTAGCTGTGTACATAATAAAAAACAGCTTATTTTCCTTTACCCACCTGTTTACTTTTTTCTTTCTCATCACTTTATTTTCATATATACCATTTAAAAATTCATTTGTAATGTAAATAACAAATATGGGAGAATACATGTGTGTTTTAAAAACTATGCAAATTCTTCTGGGCAAGCTAAGGTTTGAGGGGTCCTTCGTGCTCTCTGAGCTTGCGTGTTCTCTTGCAGATGTTTCATTACCCAAACTAGATAACATCATCAGTGCTAGTCTAAGCTAAGGTTAATTCCCTTTCTGCCTTTGTGATTAATGTACCATTTCCTTCCCCAGCCAATCTGTAGAGCCGGAAATTATTCTCAGAATTTCCAGTCAGGAATCTTTATTCATTTGAAGGGGACCAAGATGGGGAAGGCTGGTATAAATATATAATTTACTCTTCACACACCATCAGGCAGTTGGTACAGTAACTATTGTGTACATAATCTCAACAGTGGAAATTCTATGTCATTGGGATTTTTTTTTCATCCATATAAAGGAAAACTGATTTTTGCTGGAGGGAATTTGGCTGTGGTGTCAACTTCAGCTCTGTGTTTTTTTCCTTTCTCTATCTCTATCCAGGGCGTGCTTTCCAATCTATCATCCATCACAGACCTCGGTGGCTTTGACCCAGTCTGGCTTTTCCTCGTGGTTGGAGGGGTGATGTTCGTGCTGGGTTTTGCTGGCTGTATTGGGGCACTGAGGGAGAATACATTCCTACTCAAATTTGTATGTCTTTTTCTCTTCTTGTTTTTTCTTTCCTTGTTGGTAATGTAAACTGGGCTTCTGTGGATTAAATCATGACTTGACCAAGAACTCCCAAGGTGAACATTGGCAAGCAGTTCTTTTTCCTACTCTTAGTCCACTTCATTTTCAGGAGAAAATGGCCATACTGGCGTATATTACAGGATTATGGAGATAATTCACATGTAGCCCTTTGAGTGCTTACAAAACATACTGTGATAATTCTTGGTGTAGCATTATTCTGACACTGGACTTTGGAAACTAGGCAAGGACTTAGAAAGTTTCGTGTAGTCTTTGCTGTATGAAGAGCGTAATAGAAATTGAGTTTTATTTTGGCACTGGAAAGAAAACAAGACATAATGCTTTGAATTGATGTTTTATGCAGGAAAGTTATATTTATCTTTTAGAAATGGATAGAATATATAAGTCGGAACAAGGGGCATAATACAAGTTGAAATAACATTAGGAAAATAATACAAATGTTATTGTTGGATATTATATTTTTCCTGAAAGATCTGAAGAAAAATAAAGTATTAATTCAATTTCCTTCTATTACCAGGCAGGAAAACAATATAGAGCTATGAAGCCATATAGTCATATGAATTGAATTTTAAAAAATAGCTTACTATCTTAAAAATTAACTAGCAACACCACATTTGTTTTATTTTGTCCTTCAGTGCATCAGCTATCCTCTGACAAAATATTAAGCAAAGTTTCCTTTCCTGTGACTTGTGCTTATCTAGTCAATGTGAGAGTGAGCCTTACCCTGAAGCAGGATATTATACTCCCATACTGATGGGAGATCTTTTGGCTTTGCACACTAATGCTGTACCTCTCTTTTGGCACCAGTTCTCTGTGTTCCTGGGGCTCATATTTTTCCTGGAGCTGACAGCTGGTGTCCTGGCCTTCATCTTCAAGGGCTGGATCAAGGATCAGCTCAACTTCTTTATTAACAATAACGTCAAGGCATATCGCGATGACATAGACCTCCAGAACCTCATAGACTTTGCTCAGGAATATGTGAGTTATGTAAATTACCTAAAGCAATATGTCCATTTGTAATGTTTGTGTATGTTAGGTTAGGGGTCCCCAACCCCCAGTCCATGGACTGGTACCGGCCGCAGTATGCCAGCAACTGGTCCGCACAAACAAGCAAAGCCCCATCCATGGGATGCAGGCAGCACACCAAACCACGCATTCTCCAGTCTGTGGAAAAACCTTTCTCCACGGAACTGGTCCCTGGTGCCCGAAAGGTTGGGGACCTCTGTGTTAGGTGATAGGGAGTTTGTTTGGAAAAATCCTGGTTGTAACATGACAGCTTTTGAAACATTAACTAGTCTCCAGTAAACCTTTGCCCTGGGTTTATAAAACTACCCCTAAAAATCTCTTCCTGTTATATGCACATATACATATACTATACATATACTGTACGTATACATATACGTATACATATACATATACGTTTGGTCTCTATTCTTTGAGGGAATATTCCCCCAGAGATTCAATTTCCACTTCTCACTCATGTTTAGATATAACAATTATCATCTGTATAAATTATTGTGTAAAGTTTCCATATAGAAATGCAGGTGACAGTTACTGTTACTTGCTTTAAGCCCAATTTCTGGTGTGTTTTTTCAAACATTATCCTGTTCTAAGGGACAGGAGGTATTTCAGTAGATTATAAATTTTTCTGGATTATGTTCCTTATTTTAAATATGCTACAATAATGGGTATTACATAGTTACGTAGATGAGAAGGGAGAATTCCAGGGCTGCATTAAATCCCTTGTAGGCACAGGAACATTTATTTTCATAGGTCCTTGTTGTGGTAATAATCCAGATGCTTAGCATTAAAGATAAATTTCCTGAAGCTACATTCTTCAATAAGTCATAAGGAATAAGACATAGTAGGTATCTGCATAATAAAGTAGGAATAATATATTAAATACATTAAACTTTCAGATGTATGATTTTTGACTTTACTGTCACTTTTCTACTTTGAAATTTTCTTTTTAACTTGAAGTACTTTCATGGGGTTTTGAAAGTCTTAGGCAAGACCTATTTAAGGCCTATTGTCCCCACTTGATAATATGCACACGGACAATTTAATTGAAAGTATCCTTTTCTATCATCCATTTTTTATTTCTCAATTTGAGAAAAGTTTGTTTGTTAAGCATTAAGCAACTTTACTATCATAGTCTTTTTTTACCTAGAGAAAGGTGAGCAAAAATGTGTTTTGGTGTTAATTATATAATCAACAATATTTTAAAAAACAACAACACGATGCTAAGATGATCTTGATCAGAAAGGCAAGATGTTGTTTAATCAGTGTTTAAAACAGTGTTAAAATGCTCTTCTCTTCAAGTGCTTTTGCATTAATATCTCTATAATTTTTGAGAATGACAAAACCATGTTCTAGTGCAAATTGAAACATAAATTAAAAAAGAAGTGAAAATCACTGCTAACATGGCAATAACAAAGTATGCACCACAATTTATCCACTCAATATGCAGGTGTATATATATGTATATATGTATATATACATATATATATACTCTGAATAAATGACCCTAATGTCTTTTTTTCGGTCACTTTTCAGTCCTCAACAAGGGCAAAGCAATATGGATCATATTTTTTTTCTATCCCAGAAGAGATCAAATGCATATATCAGAAATTGGGTAATAGTACTGTATACTGTAGATACCTCATAAAAAGTCCTATTTAAGAGTAATGATTTTTATGTATTCAGTGAGATATTGGATATATCTTCATCACTTTGTAATCGATCTTTCCTGATACCATTCTTGAATCATTTGAATACGTGTGCTTCAGTTTTATAATTTGAACTGAAATACCTTTTCTTTCTACATTATTTTTTAAGAAATGTAATTACACTATTTACACAATGTAATTTAATGTTTATAGCTTTAAAAAGCCAGTACATCAGCATGATTTTAGCAATGGAGTTTTTGGGGAGGTCAAATTCTTTTCACTAGTAATAAAATGCTTTCCAGAACTTCTTTTAAAAAGTTATAAAGGTAAACACGAGATTTTGCACAAGAAATTTAAGATTAAAAATGATGAAAATGGATTTTTTAAAATCCTGCACAGACCTGTCCCTCTTTCATTTACTTGACTTTGTCAGAAATACTCATAATAGAAAGGGCTTGCTGATAGCAACACAGTATATTACTTCAGGTGAACCAGATGCTTTCTTGAAAATAAGACAGAAGAGTAATTTTAGGCATGTTGTTTCCCACGTGCATCGGGTTATCGTTATATAAAAGAGAGGGAAGAACAATAGGGTAAAACAGAGGCTCCCTGTTCTGTCCCAGCCTACTTGAGCTCCTTGTTAACTCACAAGGAGAAACCCCTCTTCCAAGAAGCAGGCTGGAACCGATGTAAAAATAACCCCCTTTTATTATTATTTGCAGACCTAAAAAATGTCCAGAGGCAAAGGCAAACAAAACACAAATTCAATGAAACTTGATTTCTTCTAAACGGAAATTGTCCAAAGGCAAAGACAAACACAATGCAATGAAATCTGATCTCTTCCAAACAGTTGCCTTCAGCAACCAGCAACTCCCACACCTTCCCTTTTATTATGCAGCCCAAGGCGTGGCTTCCTAATGCCTTCTCCTTTGCCTTTGGAGCCGCCCCATTGCCTTCCTCTCTCTCATTGCCTGTTGGCATTTGTAAGCATCCATGATGTCTTCCAGGTGGGAGTCCTCACAGTCTGACAGTCTCCCAGCACAGCTGTGTCTCAGCCTGAGCACAAGTGGAGGGGCCAGGCTCCTCATCAGACTGTAAGACTTGGAGCTCATCAGAGCCTTTCTCTGACTCTGATGGCACTCCAGGCCCTCCTCTTCCTCCTGTGATTCCCCAGACTCAGCTGCCGGGTCCGCTGGCTGATGAGGAATCACATCACCCCCAACCTTTTAGGCACCAGGGACCAGTTCTGTAGGGAGAGGTTTTCCGTTGATTGGAGGGGGCGTGGTTTCGTATGCTACCTGCATCCCATGGATGGGGCTTCACTTGTTTGCGCGGCCTGGTTTCTGGCATGCGTGGCCTGGTGCTGGTCCACGGACTGGGGGTTGGGGACCTCTGGGGTAAAATATAGGAGAGCAGCAATTTGAAAAGCATGATTGCAGATGAACCTCACCAAGTGAGTTAACAGTGCAGAGCAAATAATGAGTGTGGAAGTTCTGTTCCTTGTTGGGACTCATCATTAGACAATTAAAAGGTATGAAGGCCAAAGGTGAACCTGCCATCTCATGGCTGATAATGAACCTGCAACATTGCAAAATTGCTTCCTGCATTAAACCTTACACATTTTTCCATCTCCTGTTTTTATTTTCCAAATATCCACGCTTGTCAAAGTTCATTTGCATTCTTTTTGCTCGGTGCTGCAGAGTGCTGCGGTTTTCTGAGCACTCCTCCCAGTGGTAACCCTGTCTCCCTCTGCAGTGGTCGTGCTGTGGGGCTCATGGACCTAATGACTGGAATCTCAACATTTATTTCAACTGCACTGACTCCAACCCCAGCAGGGAGCGTTGTGGGGTACCTTTTTCCTGCTGTGTCAAGGATCCTGCGGTAAGGAGTTGAAATACGGAAATAAGTGAGATGGATTCTCACTTTGCTCATCCCCTGTAGACCTAAATAATGTCTGAGCAGCTTTTTTAAGGTCCTCATATTAACATAGGAATCTAATTGTGTAAATTGTTAGGAAAATAGTACATAGATTAAATGCAGCCTTATCCCAAATGATAATTTTAATTTGGAGAACAAGTGTGGTGCAGGGATTAAGCTGTTGGACTAGGAGCATGGAAACCCAGGCTGTGGATAAGGGGGTAACAGTATGTATGCTTCTTTGAGCGCCTGTTGGAAAAGGTGGGATATAAATTTAAAACAGAAATAAATAAAAAAAACGAGTGTCAGCTATATATTTGTCATTCCATGGAATTCCTTCATAATAAAAGAATGGAGGTGGAAAAGAGGAGAATAGCTAAAGCTGAAGGTAGAAGTTGCAAATTATTTGGAAGGGTGTGGAATGAAAAGCAAATGCTGAAGATATTTAGGGGAGAAGCAGTGAATTTCTCTTCTCGGTTCCCAGAATGATTTCAATTAGTTTTGTGTCTCTTCTTTTGACAGGAGGACGTTCTCAATACCCAGTGTGGCTATGATGTCCGCCTTAAACTGGTGAGGGTCACGTTTGTGCGGTGGGGAATCTGTAGTGCAAAGAACAAGGTGGGCTGTCTGTCCAGGGAAAAAAGGCCGGGCTGGGATAAGCATGAAAGAATGGCCTGAATTTAGAGCAAGAACACAGGTTCTGAAAAGGGTCTGCGTGGGAGTATTAGAATGCCACTGACTGCAACAGAGCACACGCATCTGGCCATAGGTTCAAGGGAAAGCCCTTAATTAGGCTACCAAAAAAACTGCATTTTCTGAATTTGGGCTGAGGGGAGGTGATTACTGCAGTTTGTCCTGCTTTTAAGGCTCTTCGGGTGCTCTTCTGTACCTTTTTTTTTTTTTTTTTTTTGCAGGAGCTGGAGCAGCAGAGCTTCATTCATACTAAAGGATGTGCTGGTCAGTTTGAGAAATGGCTCCAGGACAATCTCATTGTAGTGGCAGGGACCTTTGTAGGTGTGGCACTTCTTCAGGTAGGAGCTTCCATGTTACTGAGAATTCCCTCTTCAAGTAGCCCCTATGTGGAAATTCCATCCAGCCACCCTTCCTTGATATGCAACTTTCCTGGGACCCTAGGCTGCAATTTCATCCATTTGACCAGGAAAATGACCAGAATTTATCAAATATACAGTGATATTACAGAAGGGGAAAAGACTAGTTTTGGGTGAGAGTAGGAAGTTTTTAGGTAGTAAATTGTTTCCATTGTTGTTTTTATGAACCTTCAATTCCCCCCAACCTCAAAATGATACTACTACCATACTATGGTGCCTAGGTTTGATAACTAGTTTTACCCTATCTAGAGCACTTTGTTGTTGTTAGTTGCGAAGTCGTGTCCGACCCACCGCGACCCCATGGACAATGTTCCTCCAGGCCTTCCTGTCCTCTACCATCTTCTGGAGTCCATTTAAACTCACACCTACTGCTTCAGTAACTCCATCCAGCCACCTCATTCTCTGTCGTCCCCTTCTTCTATTGCCCTCAATCTTTCCCAGCATTAGGCTCTTCTCCAGTGAGTCCTTCCTTCTCATTAGGTGGCCTTTACTGGAGGATTAACTCTGTTCTCTTGCCACGTACTCTGACAAAGCAGGTACTTAATCCAAATGAAATTCTATTGCACACGTGTTTGGGGTGGATGTAATTTTTTCCCCATTATTAGAAGGTTATTACTTTCTTACGATACCCCATTGCAATCAGGTATGGATAGGACCAGTTTTTGAGTAAAGTCAGTTGCATAGTTTTTATGTTCCATCCAGGTCATAATAGTGAATGCATAATACTAATGAAAATATTAGTAATAGTAGTACTAGTATATTTTTTTTCCTCTCTTTCCATCAGTTTAACATGGGAAACACATCTAATTCTCCTGCCTACTATTTGTTTCAGAGTTAGCTTTGTGATGGCAGTGGGATTAGATCCAAGATATGTGGATACCTGTCAGTCATGAATCTTGCAAGATGGTTCATTTCATAGGAATATGTTGATAAAGGAACTGGAAAGAATTGCAAAAGCTGCTTTTCAGTGGATAGCTAATAGTTGTATTAATTGCACATGCATAAATGTGACTTTATCTTATAGCCTATTTGTGTTTGGGTGCAATCAAAAGTAGGGAACTTCAAAGTGGAGAGGATATCTGCATTCGTACATCTTTGTTCTCTTCAGGTGACTGCAATTTGTACCTGATCCATTCATTTCAGTTGGATTACAAAGGAAAAAATCCTTGTTGAAGTCTAACCCAGTGTTTCTCAACCTTGACAATTTTAAGGCATGTGGACTTCAACTCCCAGAATTCCACAGCCAGCATTGCTGGCTGTGGAATTCTGGGAGTTGAAGTCCACATGCCTTAAAATTGTCAAGGTTGAGAAACACTGGTCTAACCTATAATAACTAGGGGAACAGGTGCTGTAGATTACATTTCTATAATCATTAGGTTACAGGAAAAGAAACTTGAGTCCACAGATTGAGGCTGCCTTTCTATAGCTTTGAGGTGGGATGTTGCCTTTTCACTGGTAGGGCAAACCTGACCAGGCCTTTCTGTCACTTGTCCTGGAGTAATAATGATTTCAGTGCTCTGAGCATGAGAATGAAATCAATAGCTTCATGCTGCAGCATTTCATGGTTCAGAGGTGTTAAGACTGCATCCCCCAAACTTTCTGGCTGGAGGGAAGTGGGTAGTGGGGTGCCCCAGGGCTCTGTTCTGGGCCCAGTGCTCTTCAACATCTTCATCAACGATTTGGACGAGGAGATAGATGGGGAACTCATCAAATTTGCAGATGACACCAAGCTGGCAGGAATAGCCAACACTCCAGAAGACAGGCTTAGGATACAGGAGGATCTGGACAGACTTGAACACTGGGCGCTATCTAACAAAATGAAATTCAATGGTGAAAAAAGTAAGGTTCTACATTTAGGCAAGAAAAACCAAATGCACAAGTACAGCATAGGTGGCACCTTGCTCAATAGTAGTAACTTTGAGAGGGATCTCGGAGTCCTAGTGGACAATCACCTAAATATGAGCCAGCAGTGTGCTGCAGCTGCCAAAAAAGCCAACACAGTGCTAGGCTGCATTAACAGAGGGATAGAGTCAAGATCACGTGAAGTGTTAATACCACTTTACAATGCCTTGGTAAGGCCACACTTGGAATACTGCATCCAGTTTTGGTCACCGCGATGTAAAAAAGATGTTGAGACTCTAGAAAGAGTACAGAGAAGAGCAACAAAGGTGATTAGGGGATTGGAGGCTAAAGCATAAAAGGAACGGTTGCTGGAATTGGGTATGTCTAGTTTAACGAAGAGAAGGAAGAGGGGAGACATGATAGCAGTGTTCCAATATCTCAGGGGCTGCCACAAAGAAGAGGGAGTCAAGCTATTTTCCAAAGCGCCTGAAGGCAGGACAAGAAGCAACGGGTGGAAACTAATCAAGGAGAGAAGCAACTTAGAACTAAAGAGAAACTTCCTGACAGTTAGAACAATTAACCAGTGGAACAACCTGCCTCCAGAAGCGGTGAATGCTCCAACACTGGAAGTTTTTAAGAAGAGACTGGACAGCCATTTGTCCAAAATGGTATAGGGTTTCCTGCCTGAGCAGGAGGTTGGACTAGATGACCTTCAAGGTCCCTTCCAACTTTACTACTACTACTACTACTACTACTACTATTATTATTATTATTATTATTATTATTTGCAAATACTTCTGGAAGATTAGGAAGGTTGGTGCATTGGTTATATGTGTGCACAATAACAAGCATTTCACAAGCATGTCTTCAATTTGTATTTCAGATATTTGGTATCTGCCTGGCCCAGAACCTAGTGAGTGACATCAATGCTGTGAAAGCCAATTGGTGACACCAGAATAGAGATTTTGCTGTCTCCTACAGATTCCCAGATCTCCTGAAGGACTGAAGCCTTCAAGCCACAATCACTGAGTGCTGCTAAACCATCAACAAGCTCCTATTGGGGGGTTGAGTGGGGGTCACCAGTATTAATAACTGCCTGATGCCCTTCCATAGCTTTCTGTTCCTGACTGGGGCATATGTGTCATGTAAATAGTATTTATGTCAGGCTTCTGAAGGGTCCTTTGACCCACTGCAAAAACTGCAGAGTTAGAAGCATCTCATGCATATAGCCAGGAAACAGCTCTGGATTTTGTTGAGTGACCACAGGAGGCCCCTATTGATGAGTTAGCATGGCTCATGTGGTTTCCACTGAGGAAGCTAATGGAAACGTCCTAATTCTGCTGCCTGGAGCAGCTTCACACTTGTACTCTGTCCTAGACTCCTACTTGAATTCTCTACACTCTACTCCCTGTCTGCTCTGCTCTCCTACTTACCAGGGAGATTAAATTAGGGATTAACTCGAGACTGAGTTCCCTTGTTCAAATTAGAGTTACATCTTATTTTGTGGATTGTACTGTTGGTTTCTGCTGTTGTCCTAAGAGGTCAGAAACAAGCTGTCGGGAAGATGCTGTCATATCTCATTGGTGGCAGTAATCTTCACCCTTGATTTTTAAGGCTTCAATTCTGGCAGATGTGCATTCCAGTGGGAATAAAATGTGCCAGACAGAACCAAACAGGTCAGTTCAATCCAACCCACCAAGAGTTAAACCAATGGCAAACTAAAAATATTCTCGGATAGTTTAGAAAAACATGACCCTGTAACAGAAATGAATCTGTTCCGAGAATTTGATTGCACCGGTTTGTACATTATAGAATCTTACAAGTTACTTTAACTTAAAAGATAAATTTGGATATGTCTAATCAGCCCATTATTTGTGTGATAAATGTGCAGTCCTTTGTATGCAATATCTATTTCTCTGAAGGACCCACAAAGAGAATTCTAGACTTCTTGAACCAAGTTTTGTCCTTGACTGGACATAATGCAACCTTTTGTTCCAGTAGTTGGCTCATAGCCTTGCAGAGTACTTGTGTTTCATGCAGTGGCACAATACTGAGAAAGATTTTGCACTGATACATCTTTCTGCACTGCTACGATGTAGTTTCTACTACTTCCTTTCTTTTTGATAGGAGTTTATCTTAATCTCCCTGGACTCTGTTGCTGGCAGGATTGTTCAAGTATGTTGCCCTCCTCTTCCCCATAAAGTACTTGTTAGCAAATATTTTTCGGGGATATTTTTTACCCTATTGAGCCAGGCTGACAATTCTGTTGAAGTGGACCAGTTCGATTTGGGACTAGTTTGTGTCATGGATGTGAATTAGATGCAGTGGTATTCTTATGGGGAGGCCAGGGATTGAATTCTGATTGAATTTTTAATTTCCCATTTTGTACTGGAACTTGCAGACTCACCTTCAGATGCCCCCAACCATGGCTGAAGCCGACCCCAGTAACTGTTTTTATGTGATTTATCCTTGTGAAGTTGTTTCTGCATAATCGCCAGTGCATAGCTGAAGCAGCTAAAATTTATCCTTAGTGTTCCAGTTCTAAAACAGGGTTTTCCCCTATTTTCCCAAGACAGTTTTTGCTACAACACAAACTGGTTCACTTCAAATGTGGTTGCTGATGTTGTCAGGAAGGAAACCTGTCCAGCTTCTACCTGCTTCCTTCCTTCTGGTTGCTAGGAATTGCCCTCCATACCATTTTAGCTAGTTCAGGAGGAGCTGGGCATCTGCAGAGATACGTGAATACACAATGCCCAACAGGTCCTTTTCTATGGCGCTGATCAGGCTTTACGTAGGATCGTTTGTATCGAAGTCTAGAGCTTTTGAAAGAACTAGACTTGTGTTTGGAAAATGGGACTAGTATCTTCATGAGAAAGTGCTGGATCTGCATTGTACCAAAGGTCATTTAAACTGGGAAAGAATGGGATTCAGCCCTCTGGGTATTGCTGGTTCAGTCAGCAAATGAGCGCATTATATGCTTTCTGTTGCATTTTTACATAAACTGCACTGCTTCCTCCCCACCAACTTAGAATTTTCGGTCTTTGGTGGGAAGGAGACAGTAGTGTTGTTTGTATTAGTGTCCTTTTCTGCCAGGCCAGGGATTTGCAGATTGAACTGATTTGCAGATTGTGGCTGTTCTCTAAAACCACTGCATGCTTTGACTGCAGTGGCGGCTTTTCTCCACGCGAGGATGCTCTTGGCTAGCATTCCTCCGCTTACAGTTTTACCTGAAAGAAAGGCATTCCCCCAAATAATGTACCTTCTAAATGTGGCGGATTCACTGAGTATTTGAAACAGATGAGATGACGGCTAATCTTTTCTGGGATGTGCGCTACAATTCAGGGTCACCTTTTTGTTAGAACTGCCTATGAGGTTCTGCTTCTGGGGGTTTGTTTTTTCTGCTGAACCGTGGGGAGATGCACCTTATGAGGATGGCTGTGACTGCATGCATGCATGCCAGGAGGGAGGGTGGTGGAAGGAGAAGGCTTAGTGGATTTCCATTTGCCCTGGGTCTCCTGTTTCCTGTCATCTCTGACAGCTGAAACCCGTGGGATAATGTACTTCACAGTAGCATCCTTTCCCCACCCACAAAAGAAGAGAAAGCCATTATGAAGCTGTCAACATGTATGAAAATGAAGCCCACTGCATATGCAAAAGTTACAACCTATCTACAATATGTTAATCAGAGACCAAAGGATAACTTGCTAAGCAGATTTACTTTCACGTCTTCCACACTTGACTGTTGTAAACGTTCTTGGGCTTAGTAATAAGGATGCACATGCAATGAAACTACAGGCTGCCTTGGCAGTTAACGTCTGCTGCTTCTGTTTTGTTTTGTTTTGTTTCTCTCTTTTAAATCCATTTGCATCTTGCTGGTTTTCTTTCTTCCTCTGTTTGGCTTGATAGTCTTCTTTTTCAGCTCAACTCTCTCACTTCCTTCATATCCTCTTGCTGCTATTTGTTTTATAGTACAATACTAAAACTATTATCCCAAATTTTTAAAGAGTTTTTAAAACATAAATCTCCTTTTATGACTGTAATGGGTGTTTCGAGTTGGGTGATCAGGCTTCTGCCATTCATGATTTTTGCAAGACTAAGGTTTGTGCATCACTGATCTTAACTGCAGCATTTTTTTAGTTTGAAAATGTTGCCAATCGTATATTGGTTTAGTTTTATATATTTCCTTGGCAGAAGAAAGTCCAATTTTTAATTTAAAAATTATGTGTGATTATCTCATCCTTTTTTCTACTGTCAAAACTTTTTTTCTTAAATTTTCTTTTCCATCTGGGCTGCTAAATATTAACAGGTGACAATTACAAGATTATAAGCAAAGTTTCAACTGATTTTATGTTAAACATGTTCAGATAATTTAAAAATAAAGCAAACAACTCCCCTGACATAAAATAAATAACATCTATAGTAGCTGTTCTGCAGTTATGTTTACCAGATGACTTAATCAAGGAAAATTTTATAAGAACAAGATAATTAATTGCAATGGGGAAGTGTTTTTGTTACTGTTGGGGAGTAACAAAAGAAAATTATTTTGTGTCACCATTTAAAATCAACATTTTTAACAGTATTGGTGTTTATGGACTGGAATGTGCTTGATTGAAAGCAAAAGGTGTTGACACTGATGTATTTCTTTTGGATGTAGTTTGAAAAAAACTCAAATGCAAATGCAAAGTCAAATGCAAATAAAATATAAACAGTCTGGAATAAAGGTTCAGTTGTCATATACCAAAAAAGTGCAGTTATCTAGGGCAAAATCGGCAGCAGCAGTGGGAAGTCATTTACCTGCTTATGTTATAATTGAATGAAATAGACGGTACTATCAATACCTTCTTATATAAAGACCTCTTTTTACATCTCCGCCTAAGAGCAAGCAAAGGTCGCTACCATACACTATAAAATACAAGCAGAATTAGGTAAAAAGTAAAAAAGATGAAATAACATAAATACGCATACAAAAATTCCAAGAGTGGAAATTTGGAAGAGTTTTTTCTACCTGAAAAAAAAAAAAAAAGAAACATTGTGAGAAAATCGGGCATCTGGAAGCCCATCAAGAAAAAAATTCAATTATGCTTAGCATTACTTAGACAATATAAATCAATAAGAAATAAATGCTTTTTAATTATTTGAATTCTGCTTAAAGGCAATTGTGAAGCTAAAATGTAATATCTTCTGCTAATATGCAATATCCAGACTGTAAATAGCTGTCTAGTATCGATAACGCATTAATATTTCAGTCCAATATTTCAGGCAGCAGTTAGCACTAAACATATTTTAGAACAAATACCAAACATACGTGCAATTTGTGTCTTGTGCACATGGAGGAGGTAGGTACAGCATTTGGGGTTACATTATTTCAAAATCCATAAATTTAAGTCTGCAAAAGATTGGGGGAGTTTTGCCCCATTTTACAACTTTTCTTGCCACCTTTGTTAAGGGAATCAATGCAGGTGTTAAGTTAGTCACACGGTTGTTAAGTGAATCTGGCTTCCCCATTGGCTTCGCCTGTCAGAAGGGCACAAAGGGGATCATATGAACACATGATAGTGTGTAACAGAACCTCATGTGGGGTGAAAGAAGTAGACCACTGCCGGTAAAGATTTTGGAAAGAATTCCAGAAGCCAAGCTCTGCATGCATTTTTGTTCAATAGTTTTTCCAGTGGAATACTGGAAATAAATTTTGTAAAGAAGGGGGAAGACAAAAAAACCTCTTGGAACAGGACCAAATTTAGTGTTTGTGTATTTGTGTGGGTAGGGAAGCAGCTGTCAAAAAACCCCTACTAGGTTTTGAAAATGGGTCAGATCTGATGGAGAGCGGTGGAGAAAAACATTCCAGAAAAAGAAACACCCACCCAAGTGCCTCTCTTTGGGCGAGGCAGTGAAGTGGTAGCATGAAATGCTGCTGACTGGTATATTCTATGCCCTCTCCCATTCACGTATTTATTTTATTTATATGGCCCCTCAGACATGTAACTCTGGCAAGCTACCAGTTTACCAGAGGAGAAGGGCAAAACCCAAGTCCAAAGAAATGTATAACAAAGATAAACTAGTTCAATATAGAAAGGGGAAAAAATCAAAGGCACCATGTACCAACTCACAAAAAAGATACAGGCTCATCTAATAACCTGACTCCAACATCTGGAGAAAAGCCAGCTGTTAGTGGCCTTCCAGGAGTGCCCCAAGTGTTGGGTCCTCTGAATCTCAGTAGGGAAGCTGAGCAGAAAGTAGACCTGTTTCCTCAATCTGATAAGATGACGGTGCTTAATAGAGGGTGTGTAGAGCATGCCCACCCTGTAGAATGGGCATACACTCCCAGGGATAGATGTTCCACAAGTAAACTGGTGCTGTGCCACGAAGGGCTTTGTAATGAAATGTGAAAAAGACCTTGGGATATGGACAAAGGGATGCTACCAAAGGATCAGGGCAGCATGATCTTCAGCTACATC
>NW_015388269.1:95670-98755 GCF_001527695.2 Protobothrops mucrosquamatus
CTCTCCTAGTTTTTCAGGCAATAAAGGAGATGGAGGAGGAATTGTACTTTGAGACTTGCAAGGTGGATGTTGGCCTGATGGGGCAAACCAGATAAGAATCACAACCAGATGAGCTAACTCTACTTAGTTGTGACGCTACATTGACAGAATCTTATCTGACTGTTCCCTTGGTAGCAGCTCTTTACCCAGTCTCCCAAGGCCTTTTCCACATTACATTATCAACTTTCACGAGCACAACCTATAACCCAGCCCAAAGGGATCCAGGTACTCTGCTTGAGGTCCCTTCAAGCTGTCCACCTACCACCTTCTCAGCAACCTGCCGTAAAATGGAAAAGTTGGATAAAAATTGTCAATGCTATTGGGTCCAAGGAAGGCTTCTTGAGATGACAGACCATTACTACCTTAATTGCAGGTAGAAACATCCCTCTCACAAGTGTTTATTATCACTTGGACCCAAGTACATGCCACCTCCTGGCTGGCTTTGATCAACCAGGAGTGATATACAACAGGTGGCAGAACTCATAGCCCCAGGGAGCCCATATACTTAGCAGTAGCTGGCTGGGATTCATCTCAGATAACCTTGCAACGCTATGTCTCAATCACATCTATAGGATCTCCCCAGAGTCCGTCTCTGTGCAGATGCAAGCAACTTAGTTGAATAGATGCCTGGAGTAGTCCTTGCTGCAACCTTGCAAGGCTCCCTTGTCTCCTGTTTATAGAAGGGAATCTGGTTATTACCAAAAATAGGATTGCAGCCTGGCTGTCTGTAGACCCCAAAAAGATTAAAAAGGTAAGCCTATTTCATCAGAAAAGTTCTAATAAATGCTCGTACTTGTGCTTGGTTAGAGTAACTCTTTATTTTCCTCTGGTGCTAGAGGTGCTTCCTGTGATATTTCAGCTCTTTAAGCTGGAAAATTGAGAAGTTCTACAATTATAGAGAATCTGCACAGTACTGGCCTGATCCAAGGCTGTTGTCACCTACTCATTTCAGGCAATGACTAAGGCCTAGGCTGGAGTGTGCAACCAAGCTTTGGATATAACTTAAGTTCCTTCTGAAAGTCTATTGGGTCCATCAGTCACCTGGAGCTGTGCAATCAAATCAGTCCTCTTCCCTCTTTTGCACCCAAACAGCTTTCAATAATGAATACCAGTTCAGCCCTCTGGTTTAAGGCACAGATGGGGACTTATAATAAGCTAACCTTGTATTAAGTAGCAACAGACAGACAACTGAGCCATTGCAGTTGAAAGACCAGATCTTGGGGCTGAGCGCAGGCATGTGGAATGCAGCACTGGTATTAAACAAAAGTCCAGAATAGGACCTGTGCCACCCACTACATGCTTCTCAGTGCATACAGATGCACAAATACACTCTAGGATCATTACCAGTAAAAAAAAATGGATAGAATTGCAGAAGTCGTGTTTTATATATATATTCTTTACCTTGTTTCTAAAATGTGGGGCTGCCAAACTGAGCCATTGAGATGACCTTTGAGCAAGCTAATGAAAAAAGGAATAGCTCCTACATCTCCCACCTCTTTATATAGACACAGATCTTCTGTGCCTATGAAAGCACTCATGTTTTTTTCTGATTACTTTCCCTTCCTAGAGGTCAGTGCTTCTAGTACCAAAGAGAATTGTATTCTGTTTTAATTCAAGTGGATATATACAGTCTTCTAATATCTCCTACCAACTGATTTTCCCAAGGAGTGCCATCTCCTTTTGATATGTTGCAGATGGTATTTAGATGAGCATGAAAGGCATTTGCTGCTGTTGGGAATTCAGGATAATGGCTTTTGCATGCGCACGCTGGATCTCCCTGGAGAATATCACTCAGTGGTCGATAAATGCATTACATGTATGAAGTGCCAGGCCTGTCCCCTGTGTCCCCACTTATCAGATTTTGAAGACAAAGCTGCAAAGAACCATTGACGGGGCCTCTGGGGAACTGCTGCCAGTCCTGATTGATTGATCCACTTGACTTAATATAATCATTCTGAGTTAATATAAGGCAGTGTCTTCTTTCTTTTAATCCCATCTTCTATTATAGAACATCTCTTCCATCCCTCGGCATCTCTTTACGTCAAATGTAAGCACTGAAAACCAGGATATTAAAAACAGAAACAAAAAAAAGCTGCTAGTCCTGCTGTTAAGCAGATGAGCTAGTTATTGGGGGGGGGAAGAGACAGAAAATACTCAAGAGATGAGGAATGCCCACCTTCTAGACCAGGGGTAGGCAACCTCGGCTCTTTTATGACTCATGGACTTCAACTCCCAGAATTCCCGAGTCAGCTATGCTATGCTGACTCAGGAATTCTGGGAGTTGAAGTCCATGAGTCATAAAAGAGCCGAGGTTGCCTACCCCTGTTCTAGACTTTTACTCTAGAGCAGGGGTGTCAAATGCCAGCCTGCAGGCTGGATGCGTCATGTCGAAACCACACCCACCCAATTGCCGGCAATGGGGAAAAAGTCGAAATACGTTGTGACACGTCACTTGACGTTGCGAGTTTGACACCCCTGCTCTAGAATGTGGCCACATTACTCTAAATGTGGCCTCACAAAGCCTTCAGCATGATCCCAGGGCCCCTGAAAAATTTCCATTAAAACATATTTTAATAAGATCAAAGGAGAAAATTATTAGTTGTGTGAGTAAGAGTCATACCAAGTACTATATTTATCCAGGGGAGGATGTTCCCCGATTTAAATTAATTCTCTCCCAAGAGAGTTAACTGAAAAACAATATATACATAGAGGCAAAAATCCTGTGCGCGCTACCCAGTTTTTCCAGCCTATCCTTTTAGGATTGCCAAATTCAACTGAAAATAGTCTGGAGATTCTCAACACCCAATAAATGTGTAAAATTTTCTGCACACATATGTGCCTGCTTATCAGACAAACAGTTCCTCCCTAGCAGCAGCTAACCTTCAAATGCACCACACTTTGAAAAGCGATGTCTGCATTAGGGAAATACCTGGTGTTAATTGACATTTAAATCAAATTTAGTTTTCATCAGGTTCCTGCTCCCAGGGACCTCCCTGACATGTTATTCAAAGGCAGAATGTGACCTTTGACAGGAAAAAGATTTGGT
>NW_015388269.1:100202-105278 GCF_001527695.2 Protobothrops mucrosquamatus
TTCAGTGGGGGGTTTTGTATGGGTGTGTTTTTAGAACAGGCCTATTATTCAATTCGATTTTAAAACAGAAATTATTTATTTATTCGTGGTTTTTAGTATCGCCTGTTCACCGCCCTGAGTCCCGCAAGGGAGATAGGGCGGTATATAAATTTAATAAATAAATAAATAAATAAATAAATAAATAAATAAATAAATAAATGAATGAATGAATGAATGAATGAATGAATGAATGAATGAATGAATGATCCCAAAAAAAATTACTTCTGATTCAACCATGAAATACTTACAGGAACTTTAGAATCGTCTTCACATCCTCCAAACTTGAATCTTATTTAAAATCTGTGAGAAGTTCCTTAAACATGCGGTGCCTGCCAGGGACCTCAATATTTTTGAGCTAGAAGAGTTCTGCAAGGAAGAGTGGGGGGAGGGGGAATCCAGAAATAATATTAACTGGGTCCAGGAAATGTTGGGAAAGTGTTATTTCTGCCAAAGGAGGTGTTCCAAAGGATGGGAAAATGTCCAAACATCTTCATCACCTGCCATAATTACTGTTATTTTATTTCAAAACTGTATCCATAAATGCTAAGTATGTTTCTACATTTGCAGAAAGATGTCATGTTCAACTTTGTACCATGTAGGGATTGTGTCATCTTAAGGAGTCATTGAAACATTTGAGCAGGGTACCTACACTTTTCTGTGGAATTGTACAAGCCAGTGGTTAGCTACAGCCCTGATTCTGAACCCTGGAGCTCATTTGTGCAGTTTGAAGAGAAATCTGTTTCCTTGTGCCAGGTTGGGATTACAGTGTCTTGCTAAATCTGACAGTATGAGCCAAGCAATGCGACTCCGTCTCATGGCAACAGCTTTTAACCACCCTTTTTATAGATATGAACCTTCGCTTGTGTTCCTTACAATTTCAAAGACTGTAATTATTTTCATAATCTTAGTTCTGTTTGCCACATCATATTTGTTGCCTTGAAACCTGAACATTGTTGTGTTTTGGAACTGAAATAGTACATCCTGCAGCATTCTAAAACAGCTGTCATGCATTGCCTAAGCATTTGCATTGGGTTTTTTTTTTGCAGATATTCATGCTACAATCAAAGGGAGACATTACTAGCAAAAGCCCCGGACTCCTTTTTTTTGTTTGTGTCATCACTGCTCAGAAAGGAAGAACAGTAGGTGTAGTTGAGAGAAGGAGACTTTTGAACTGGACCCCAGAGCTGCATAATATTGCCAGGAGAAAGATTACATCAGTAAAACCTAAGAAAAACTGGAGTGTAGTTTAAGAGAAGCTCAAAGATATGTGTTTGATTAGTGCTAAATTTAATGGAGACAATTTGTATATTACTAAATCTCTCCTGCCGTTTTATATATTTGTACCTTCCAATTAGCCCAAATTGTGCATTGTACTGGAACAAATTTTTAATCAAGTTAGCTCAAATCTGCTAACTTAAACAATGCATAAAAAAAAATCCTCAACCCATTATTCCTGTGGAACTGAAATTTTTACACTGTTCACGTCACTTTTATTTGAAAATTTCTGCTCACTGCAGCATCCCCACAGTCATCTGATCATGATTTCTCTGCCAGCTTCCCACAAGTGATATCAAAGAGGAAGGTGGCAGGAAGTTGAAGTCACTCCTGCTCCTGGTGCATTAGAGCATAACAACTTTTGAACCAAGGTATATTTTCAAACCAAACCAATAACAATAGATTCAGGAAAATTGAGTGTTCATTCTGATCACATCAGACTGCACTACCTTTCTCTCAAAGGGGATCCAGCAGGACTTAGTTTGTCTAGTCGCTTCATAAATACGCCAGCATAACATATATTCGTTATTCCCCTATTGCACAGCTGTATTCTCCAGAGACCCATAACCCTCACCTGTGCTGGCTGGGTGCAGTTTCCTCTTCTGTTCCAACACTTCTAGAGAGCACTAATTGCAGAAGCCCACTGCACTGGCCTAATCCTGTAGTGTGCCATGAATTTGACTGAATCACTGCTGCCTTTGACCCATCGATTACAGACTGCTGTAGCAAAATTTTGGGCTGTCTAATTTTACCTCTAAATCCACAGGCAACAGAACATGCCAAGAATATTCACTGTCTGTCCACATGGGAAAAAATGTTGCGAATTCTAGGGAGCAAACAAGTATAGGTTCGCAACCACCTCAGTCCTCAAAAAACACAATTGGCAATGGCAGGAAGGAACAAGAGACATATAGAAAGTTCAGTGTAGAAATTAAAAGCATTAGATCAGTGATGGCAAACTTTTTAGAGACCGAGTGCCCAAACTGCAACCCAAAACCCACTTATGCATCGTCGAGTGCCGGGTGGGTGTGGCCAATTGGGTGGGCATGGTAACGGCAGACTGGGTGGGACTAAAAAGTTCAATCAATCAATTCCAACTTTGCAAGATCTTTTTTAATTGACTGAACCTTTTTTTTTTTTGGCACACGGTGGCGGAGGCCTAAAGTGAAAAAGTTTTATAAAACCCAGCTGAAGGCCTAAGACTAGGACGATGGCACGCGTGCCCACAGAGAGGGCTCTGAGTGCCATCTCTGGCACCCGTGCCATAGGTTCGCCACCACTGCATTAGATGGAACTGGCCCTTAGCCAAAATGAGATGATTCTCTATTACTGAAAATGTTTTTATTTTGAATGTTTCAACCTCGAAAATAGCATTTCAAAGTACCTCCTTGCTCCCCTACAAAAAACAGCTTCAGCCCAGGAAGGCTCCTTGAGCACTGATATCCCAGAGGAAGAATTAGAACAGGGGTAGTCAACCTTGGCTCTTTTATGACTCGTGGACTTCAACTCCCAGAATTCCTGAGCCAGCTAAGCTGGCTCAGGAATTCTGGGAATTGAAGTCCACGAGTCATAAAAGAGTCAAGGTTGACTACCCCTGAATTAGAATAAAAAGAAAGTCAAGCATGTGTTCAGAAATCATGCTGCCCTAAGGCATAGCTGGCACATTTGTGTAACACACCAAGACTGGATGGAACCGAGTCGAATTCACATCTCACCCTTGAAAAAGAGATTGATCATACAGCCAAACAGCCCACGACTTGTCAGTGGCCATTGCAACCCACGCTGGAGCATTCTCAAGAAATCAATTGGAATGGTTTCTGTTGTATTTTATGACTGCTAAACTGCCTTCCCCTTTGGCAAGTCCACAACCAGCAGGGTTTACACTATCTAAGCCACTAGCAAGCATGGAATTCAACAAGCAACCAAGCTGGAAACCAATTTTGCTTGTTTCTTNCAGACAAACAGTTCCTCCCTAGCAGCAGCTAACCTTCAAATGCACCACACTTTGAAAAGCGATGTCTGCATTAGGGAAATACCTGGTGTTAATTGACATTTAAATCAAATTTAGTTTTCATCAGGTTCCTGCTCCCAGGGACCTCCCTGACATGTTATTCAAAGGCAGAATGTGACCTTTGACAGGAAAAAGATTTGGTCTCCTGAAGACTAAGGGAAAAAAATGTTTTAACTGAAAACTGGTGAGATCTGCAAAAGAGATCTCTACAAATGATCTGCTGAAAAGTTAACACTAGAGTGGTTATCCAACAGGTCCACAGCACAGGATTGCTTATATGTAGATGAGAATGGTCAGAAGGAACTCTATTCTCCAATTTTACAAAAGCCACATAAAATATGCAAAAGAGAGCTTTGACAAGCCTAGAATATTTTGGAACTATGGACTTTGGGCTAATGGGGAAACAAAAATTGATTTGTTCAGCCACAAACATTATGATACATTTGGAGCAAAAGGAAGGTGCCTTTGAGGAAAATAACACCTTGCCAATCATTAAGCATGGGGGCGGCTCTATTGTGCTTTAGAATTGTGTGGCAGCCAATACCACAGGAAATATTACGTGGGTGGAAGAGAAAATGAATTCAACTAAGTATTAACACGCTCAAGAATCAGTCCCACACACACACCACCACTAACCTTGCAACATTTGGACAGCCCTAACCTTGTCTGTTCTTCAAGAGAGCCCTAAAGACCTGGCTTTTCTGTAGGCCCTTGGCTAGTATAGGGCACGTATCCACTATGGAAGAAATATCATTTCCCACCCTCTTCCTAATATTACTGTCTTTTATCTGTAGTTTTAATGTATTCATTTTTTCTGCTTCAGAAATTAGAAATAGATTAAAATGTCCCACAGTCAGCGAGTAATTTGAATATTAAAGAAGATTGGCTGTTTCATCAAGACAATGATCCCAAAAAAATACTTCTGAATCAACCATGAAATACTTACAGGAACTTTAGAATGGTCTTCACATCCTCCAAACTTGAATCTTATTTAAAATCTGTGAGAAGTTCCTTAAACATGCGGTGCCTGCCAGGGACCTCAATAGTTTTGAGCTAGAAGAGTTCTGCAAGGAAGAGTAGGAGGAGGGGAAATCCAGAAATAATATTAACTGGGTCCAGGAAATGTTGGGAAAGTGTTATTTCTGCCAAAGGAGGTGTTCCAAAGGATGGAAAGATGTCCAAACATCTTCATCACCTGCCATAATTACTGTTATTTTATTTCAAAACTGTATCCATAAATGCTAAGTATGTTTCTACATTTGCAGAAAGATGTCATGTTCAACTTTGTACCATGTAGGGATTGTGTCATCTTAAGGAGTCATTGAAACATTTGAGCAGGGTACCTACAGTTTTCTGTGGAATTGTACAAGCCAGTGGTTAGCTACAGCCCTGATTCTGAACCCTGGAGCTCATTTGTGCAGTTTGAAGAGAAATCTGTTTCCTTGTGCCAGGTTGGGATTACAGTGTCCTACTAAATCTGACAGTATGAGCCAAGCAATGCGACTCCGTCTCATGGCAACAGCTTTTAACCACCCTTTTTATAGATATGAACCTTCGCTTGTGTTCCTTACAATTTCAAAGACTAATTATTTTCATAATCTTAGTTCTGTTTGCCACATCATATTCGTTGCCTTGAAACCTGAACATTGTTGTGTTTTGGAACTGAAATAGTACATCCTGCAGCATTCTAAAACAGCTGTCATGCATTGCCTAAGGATTTGCATTGGTTGTTTTTTTTTTTTTTTTTTTTC
>NW_015388269.1:108771-110675 GCF_001527695.2 Protobothrops mucrosquamatus
ATCTAAAGTCCCTGGAAGCCGAGTAGAGCCCTGAGGATCGGAGCACCCACAAGCTTGTAAGCAGCGTGTGCGTGCTCCCAAAACCCGATATGGTCCTCTGCTCCCGCCATATCTGCCCCTCCCACTGACCGTACTAATCACACCACCCTCTCTTAACCCCCCAGTCTCCTCCCTCACCGTTCCGCGCCCCTCAGACAGGGGCTAATTGTACCTTGGGCTAATTGTACCTTCCAATTAGCCCAAATTGTGCATTGTACTGGAACAAATTTTTAATCAAGTTAGCTCAAATCTGCTAACTTAAACAATGCATTAAAAAAATCCTCAACCCATTACTCCTGTGGAACTGAAATTTTTACACTGTTCACGTCACTTTTATTTGAAAATTTCTGCTCATTGCAGCATCCCCACAGTCATCTGATCATGATTTCTCTGCCAGCTTCCCACAAGTGATATCAAAGAGGAAGGTGGCAGGAAGTTGAAGTCACTCCTGCTCCTGGTGCATTAGAGCAGGGGTAGTCAACCTTGGCTCTTTTATGACTCGTAGACTTCAATTCCCAGAATTCCTGAGCCAGCTGGCTCAGGAATTCTGGGAATTGAAGTCCACGAATCATAAAAGAGCCAAGGTTGACTACCCCTGCATTAGAGCATAACAACTTTTGAACCAAGGTATATTTTCAAACCAAACCAATAACAATAGATTCAGAAAAACTGAGTGTTCATTCTGATCACATCAGACTACACTACCATTCTCTCAAAGGGGATCCAGCAGGACTTAGTTTGTCTAGTCGCTTCATAAATACGCCAGCATAACATATATTCTGTATTCCCCTATCGCACAGCTGTATTCTCCAGAGACCCATAACCCTCACCTGTGCTGGCTGGGTGCAGTTTCCTCTTCTGTTCCAACACTTCTAGAGAGCACTAATTGCAGAAGCCCACTGCACTGGCCTAATCCTGTAGTGTGCCATGAATTTGACTGAATCACTGCTGCCTTTGACCCATCGATTACAGACTGCTATAGCAAAATTTTGGGTTGTCTAATTTTACCTCTAAATCCACAGGCAACAGAACATGCCAAGAATATTCACTGTCTGTCCACATGGAAAAAAATGTTGCGAATTCTAGGGAGCAAACAAGTATAGGTTCGCAACCACCTCAGTCCTCAAAAAACACAATTGGCAATGGCAGGAAGGAACAAGAGACATATAGAAAGTTCAGTGTAGAAATTAAAAGCATTAGATGGAACTGGCCCTTAGCCAAAATGAGATGATTCTCTATTAGTGAAAATGTTTTTATTTTGAATGTTTCAACCTCTAAAATAGCATTTCAAAGTACCTCCTTGCTGCCCTACAAAAAACAGCTCCAGCCCAGGAAGGCTCCTTGAGCACTCATATCCCAGAGGAAGAATTAGAACAGGGGTAGTCAACCTTGGCTCTTTTATGACTCGTGGACTTCAACTCCCAGAATTCCTGAGCCAGCTAAGCTGGCTCAGGAATTCTGGGAATTGAAGTCCACGAGTCATAAAATAGTCAAGGTTGACTACCCCTGAATTAGAATAAAAAGAAAGTCAAGCATGTGTTCAGAAATCATGCTGCCCTAAGGCATAACTGGCACATTTGTGTAACACACCAAGACTGGATGGAACCGAGTCGAATTCACATCTCACCCTTGAAAAAGAGATTGATCATACAGCCAAGGAGCCCATGACTTGTCAGTGGCCATTGCAACCCACGCTGGAGCATTCTCAAGAAATCAATTGGAATGGTTTCTGTTGTATTTTATGACTGCTAAACTGCCTTCCCCTTTGGCAAGTCCACAACCAGCAGGGTTTACACTATCTAAGCCACTAGCAAGCATGGAATTCAACAAGCAACCAAGCTGGAAACCAATTTTGCTTGTTTCTT
>NW_015388269.1:114081-126197 GCF_001527695.2 Protobothrops mucrosquamatus
GCCAGATTATGACCGTAAGAGCATTAGTGCAGAGCATACAACAGATGGACTGTGTTCAGATCATGCTAAGCTCTAGATTACTTAGCAAGATGCCACTGGCCCAAGAAAAGGAATCACACTCTCTGACTTAGCACAAAGTATACACATCTTATAATAATAATAATAATAATAATAATAATAATAATAATAATAATAATAATAATAATAATAATAATAATAATAATAATAATAAAAAAGTTGGAAGGGACCTTGGAGGTCATTGAGTCCAACCCCCTGCTCAGGCAGGAATCCTACACCATTTCAGACAAATGGCTGTCCAGTCTCTTCTTAAAAGCTTCCAGTGTTGGAGCATTCACCGCTTCTGGAGGCAGGTTGTTCCATTGGTTAATTGTTCTAACTGTCAGGAAGTTTCTCCTTAGTTCTAAGTTGCTTCTCTCCTTGATTAGTTTCCATCCGTTGCTTCTCGTCCTGCCTTCAGGCGCCTTGGAAAATAGTTTGACTCCCTCTTCTTTATGGCAACCCCTGAGATATTGGAATACTGCTATCATGTCCCCCCTTGTCCTTCTCTTCGTTAAACTAGACATACCCAATTCCAGCAACCGTTCCTTATATGCTTTAGCCTCCAGTCCCCTAATCACCTTTGTTGCTCTTCTCTGTACTCTTTCTAGAATCTCAGCATCTTTTTTACATCGTGGTGACCAAAACTGGATGCAGTATTCCAAGTGTGGCCTTACCAAGGCATTGTAGAGTGGTATTAATACTTCACGTGATCTTGATTCTGTCCCTCTGTAAGCTTATTAGGTCAGGAAGAGGAAGAAAGGAAGACTCCAACAGAGTGCCATGGAAAGCTAGCAAGGAACAGGCCTTAGAGAGCATCTGATTCACATCAGGCCTCCCTGGCCAGATCCAGGCTACTGACCCTTTGCTTACAGATTCTCAGTCCAGCAATTTCCTTTTCCAAATAACTTTTCTCCTCCTTTGTTAGCCCCTGATGCTGGAGCGACTTTATTGCCGTTCAGCTTTTTCACGGTTTGGTGTCTGGAAGCCAGTCTCTCTGGTGTCAGGAAGCTGCACGTTTGTGTGTAATAAAATGCTGGCGATGGCTGTTCCTGCTTGAAAGCTCACATGAAAATAGGAACTGCCACTTGGAGGCGCACGTGGTTCAGTCATGAGAACAGTCTCTCTCTCTCTCCCCCCTCCTTTATTTCCCCCCCCCAACATCCTTATTCCCCATTTTGGGAGTCTGGCACAGTGCCCATTTCTTGGATGTTTTAGGTACACTCCAAATGCCAAGGCCACACCATTTCTCCCCTGAGCTTTTCATGACAATATTTACTTCAGCGCTCATATTGATGTGTTCCCCAAATGAATGTTGTTTTCTTATTTCATCATTCTCCCTCGCCTTTTACTTTAGCTGCAGTGTGTTGCGTTTCACAGAATTAGTGCTGCACCTGAACTCTGAGGAACACTGCCAGGGAAAACGCGGGCTGGGAAGAGCAATTGAGTGAGACCTCTCCAGCGTTTCCTTGGCGTGGTATGTTGCTTCAGCAAAGAGCAGCAGGCTTAATTGGGAAATTGCCTCTGGAATTGTTGGCATTTGAAAAGAAATCACTTTAAGCCTGGCATTTTCCTATACACCCGAACTCCATTCGCAGTACACATTCACATTAAGTAAGCACACCAAGTTGTGCAACCAAAGCACCGCTCTGCAACAATTGTCTTCATTCAACTCTTTCTCCCCCACAAGGATGGGGCTCATAAATGAGCGACACACACACACATTGTACAATAAGAGATAAAGAAGGTTTTCTGAAACGGGCGAGGCTTCATGGGCTGGGCTTCAATTCCCATGGCTGAAGGTCATGGGAGTTGGAATCCAACTCTCCTGGATGTCCTGATGATTCATGCTGTGGTTTCTCTGGGCACATGGCATGCAAAGTGTCTTCTAAGATCAACACAGCAAAGCTCAGAAAGAGCCTGGCCCATTTGAAGGCTGGGTCCTGGCAAGCGGGACTGCATGCTGTCATCCTTAGATTCCCTCTTCCCACCTGCCCCCTCTGTTCGTAATGCCAACTCTGTCACAACTGACCCTGGTGAGTGAGTTTGGCACTGTCAGAGCTAATTTGCAACCAGCCCTTCTCAGATTGCACGAAGGAATTACTATGTTTTTTTTCCACTTTGCCTTCCATTTCTTTGTCCCAACCATCAGCCTTCATGTCAAGTTGTTTATGCAAGCACTGCAGCAGGTGGATTTGGGCAGCAGTGACAAGTTCCTTGCCTGTAGGAAGGGACCTTGGCAGAATTCCCCTGCAATCAGAAGAGCTCCTTCCATGAAAAAGGATGGCTGTCATATTCTAAGAGGCAGTAAAAAGGAGATAAGAGCATCGAGGCACACATCCATTTGGGTACAGCACAAAATACTCAATTCTCAAACACAATATCCCACACCTGGAAAGCCACCTCCCACATCCAAGCAAGGAGAACACCGGCATCTACTGAACATCCACCTTCAGTTTTTTCTACTACGACACATAGTTGACCCATAGCTTCTGGGGACTGAACTAATCCACATAGGAGTGAAATGTCAGAATATTTGGTTATTTAAAATAATAGATTTAGGGTGAAAGGAAGATTATATAACTTATCTCCAAGAGAAATGCTATTCTCTGTGTCAATCAGCATTCATATGTTGGCTCTGTAGACCAATTGCTCAGTTCAAATATGCCCATCCCACACAGGAGCTGAAACTCCTCTTCTGAGAGCATAGAAGCTGCTCCATCTCACTTTTCTTCATCCCTCAGTGCTGATTCTGGACTGGGTACCCAAGGGAGAACAGTCACATCAGTCCAATCTCACCCACATCCTGGTGATGTACATCAGATCAACCACTTCATCCACAACTCAGGCATGGCCAATAGAGATTTTATTCTGAACTGGCCCAGAGCTAAGTAACATCATCCTTGGAACACAGCTTAGGCTAGTAGGGTATCCTGGAGAGAATGGTTAGGTCAGCGGAAGAGTTTCAGAAACATCCGTGACGGCTTTCCCTGTGGGATTCGAGTCCTTGTCATCTCCTGTCCACCATAAGAAGGGAAAGAAGACTCTTTTCCTGTCACTGAGAGGACCCAGGCACGTCACCATTAAGGGTAAAACAACTGTAGGAAGTCAGCAGACACCCCCCCCAAGAGAAGGGAATAATTTGGGGGATATTAAAAAAGGCAGAATATTATATTTCCCCAAAGTAATAATAGGAAAATTTTAGAAACCAGCCCCCAGAAATCAGCCCCCAGTCTCCCTGCCCCAAGTATAAACTCAGGAAACCACCTTTTAGAAATGCAGATTCAGTCATCCTTTCAGAAAGACTAGGCCACCTATTCATAAGCAAAATGCCTTCAGCCATAGCCCCAGAGAAGGTTTGAGCTGATGGGATTAGTAAAACAAAGACTCCAATATGACCTTTAGGACATAATAGGATTAACCCACCACCATTAGAATACCAAAAGGGCACACTGAACCTCAGGTCAAACACAAAGCCCAAATAAGGTATAAAACCCACCACTCCCAGCTCCATTTTGTCAGCCACTCCAGAAACACATGCTGTGTCACTGAAGTTTCTGGAAACTCAATAAAGAATCTTCTTTCCAAACAGCCTCCATTTTGTTTATTCCCAGCTTGGACTGGACCTGAAGATTTTTCTTCCAACACAGCCAAGTATATATTTTTACAAGCATTCTCATCTTATTATCATCTTGATTTTATTTATGTTACATAGTTTAATTGTAGATTGTTTCATTTCATTATTACTGTTAATTTCATAGATGGGTCATGGCTCCTTTGAAAAGAACAGCATAATAATACAACTACACGAGGAATATGTATAAATTTTAAAAATACACACAAATGCACAAAAATAGAAAATAATAAAAAAATGTTCTTTTTTCCTCCCAACCTCCTTTGGTCTTTGCAATAGTGGTGAATATCTGTAGCTCAGGTGTAGGATGAGGATGAAGGTTCATTCTCCAAGCTTGTGGGTTAGTTTCCGAATGTTTCGTTACCAGGCCAGGTCACATCTTCAGCAGCGTTTAGGGGATGTCGGTGTCAGTGTTCTTTTATTTATAAAGGTTTCTGTTTATAAGGATTTATAAGGAAAAGAAATGGCTGCTTGACGTCTTTCTCCGTAATGGCGATCCAAAAAACTTCATATAAACAGCACCCAAACCGCAACACACCACACAGCCAATTACCATGCAAAAACTAAACCTACCATACATAAAAGGGGTGTTGGAAATGATAGCCAGAATTCTCCAACATCTAGGAATAGCAATAGCCCACAAACCCACAGCCACCCTCCGCCAGAATTATTCAGAACCAAAGACAAGATACAAAAGGATAAAAGAGACAATGTAATTTACAAAATAAATTGTAACAATTGCAACTAATTCTACGTGGGACAAACATCACGTCAATTAAAAACCAGGATCCACGAATACCGGCTGGCAGTCAAGCACCACGATCCCAAATCCTTAATCTCCACCCACACCGACACCAAACAGCACCAGTTTGATTGGAACAATACAAAAATAATCAGCCACACTACCATGTGCCACGCACATGAGTTCATTGAAGCCTGGCACTCCACAAACAATTCCATCAACAGATACATTGACCTACAACCAGCCTACAAACCTCTCCGAATCCAAATCAACTGCACAGCCAATCGGAGACAGCACCGACCTTCAACCAACCCACGCAAGCGCCCCTCCCACCAGCAGTTCATCTCCCAATGACCCTCACCTGACATGACCTCCCCATTACAAGACTCTCATGGTGACTCACACTTGACCCATCACAAGACCTACCACAAGACTCTCACTTGACACATCCACATCTGACCCATCACAAGACCAATCACAAGACCTTGACCTGATGGGATCCTGACCTGATGTGACCTCATCATCACAAGACCTACTGACCCCCTCCCCCCCAAAGCCCTTATAAACAGAAGAGCACCGACACTGACATCTCCTAAACTCTGCTGAAGATGTTACCTACCCTGGTAAAGAAATGTTTGGAAACTAACCCACAAGTTCAGAGAACAAACCTTCACCCTCCTCCTTTGGTCTTCCGATAGTATAGCAGAGTTTCAGTCAGAGCCTTGCCACTTTCTGGATGGGGCTGTCTGAGTGCAATGCACATAAAAAAAAAAATAACAACAAGCAAAGCTTCAATCCTACTGTTGTGGCCATCACTTGACTTTCTTTTTTAACCACATCCCTGCAGATCCCTTGCTCTTGACTTTCCCCTCTCCTTTTTTGTGGCTAAGTTCACACAACAAGCCTAACATTCTGGCTCATTCAGTTAGGCCCGTGATGGTGAACCTATGGCACGCGTGCCACAATTGGCACGCAGAGCCTTCTCTGTGGGCACGTGTGCCGTCTCCCCAATCCTAGGCCTTCAGCTGGGTTTTATAAAACCTTTTTGCTTTAGGCCTCCGCCGCCATGTGCAAAAAAAAAAAGGTTCAATCAATCAATTTCAACTTCTCATGGGAAAAAAAAAGATCTCGCAAAGTTGCAATTGATTGATTGAATTTTTTAGTCCCATCCAGTCTGCCATTACCACCGCAGCCACGCCCACCCAATGGGCCACGCCCACCCAATGAACCACACCTACCCAATAGGCCACGCCCACCCGGCACCCGACGATACATAAGTGGGTTTTGGTTGCAGTTTAGGCACTCGGTCTCTAAAAGGTTCGGCATCAATGAGCTAGGCAATCTGTTCCACACCAGGATCTCAACAACATTCGCCTCTTCTGAATGTGGTGGCTGTAGCATCAGTTTGTCCTTGTGGCTGTGCTTTCTATAATGCAATAGTGAATAGTCCATCCTGTGTCCTGCCTTGCATTGACTGCCTTTGTCCAGGCACCAAGCACCACCTCAAAGGGAAGACAATATCAGTTTCCATGGTCAGATGCTGAGGATGAAGAAAATAGCAAACTTACCTTTCCAATTGACTCTTGGAAAACACATAATGGAAGGAGTGCCCTCTAAGAACAGTCCAAAGCTACCACCAGATTACAATTATCTAGACCAGTGGTTCTCAACCTGTGGGTCGGGACCCCATTTGGGGTCGATCGACCATTTCATGGGGGTCGCCAAGCAAGGCTGTCCGCCATTTTTTTTGTCTGCCATTTTTCCCCCTTTTCTGGCGGGTGCCTTACCTCCCTTGGGCTGGGCCAGCTGGTGGTCGGCCTGCTCCGTCTCTGCCGCTTGCCAGCTACGTCTCGGCCGGCGCAGGCTCCTGGGCAGGGAAAGTCCTCGACTTACGACCGGTTGGGTAGTCCTTGACTTACGACCGGTTTAGTCCTCGACTTACGACCAGTTTAGTCCTCGACTTACAACCGGTTTAGTCCTCGACTTAAGACCGGTTGGGGTCACGGCATTAAAAAGGTTGAGAACCACTGATCTAGACTAAGTGTCAGCAAAGACTATATATTTCCCATTGCCATCTTGTGATCACCGGGAGGTTTGCAACCCTAAAGGAATGGCAGCTTTAAAGAAGCTACTGTTGTAAATTATCCACCTGGCTCTCTATAGACACTTGGAGGAAAAAAATGTGGCTTTCCAAACTCAGAGAAGTCTCTGATAGGCCTAAGGTATCATCACATCTATAAATAATACTAACCAACCCACAGCCTTTTTTCCCCTTAATATTACAGTTAGTGGCACCTGCCGCAAACCATGATAGGAGCAGAATGATTGCATGTACATCACATAAATGCTGCAATTAAGGACTCGAGTTCCAACATCTCTAAACAAGATGCAGCTCTTGCATTGTTGCAATTTCCTCCTTTCCTTCCTCTCCGAATGTTTGGATTTTTGAGGCAAACCATACCTGGGCTGCCAAGATCTGGAGCCCCACTAGAGGGCAGCAAAGCATTTTTTTCCCATCTAGGGGTGGTCTGGGGTTGCCTTCTGTTGCAGCCCAAACAAGTTTCCTGTGGCTTCTCTGGCTTCTTCTGTGTGCTTGCATGCTTGTGCAACCATCATTATGGCAGAAACCATTTACACCTCCTCCAAAGCCATTAATACTTAATTAACACCAGTAGTTTCTGTGGCTTTATTCAAAGTGTTTTAGAGTTTATTGAACAAATTGGAAGTACCTTGTCTGGTCATTTGTCGTAAACTGTCAGCAGGTGCAGCTGCTACTTTTTCATTTTCTCTGCTATAAGAAATGTGTTGGTTAAAGAACAACAATTCTACTGAGTTTTTTTCCTAAAATCATACAGAAAGAGCAGAAGGGAATGTGGCTGAGAAATTGCCCTAATCTATCTTGTTCTGGTGAAAAATGTTACATTTGATGTCGCTGATGATATTCATAGCTCCCATAAAGGTAATAGTCTTTATTAAAAAAAATTAGCAATAATGTAGGCCACTCTTCTTCAACCTGTTGCCCACTAGATACCATATTGTGGGAAGAACCCAGAGAAAGAAATATTTTGAGAAATATTAAAAAGGCAGAATATATTTCCCCAAAGGATTTTAAAGGCAGAAACCAACCCTGCCCCCAAGTCTCTCTGCCCCGGACAGAAACCAGGTCTGCAGAAATGCAGATGTGATAATCTTGTCAGAAAGATCGGAGTCAGGAAGCTGGGATTAGAAAGACAAAAGATCCCTAGAATCAACAATCCCTCACACGAAAAATTCCAACAATCATCAGCCACAGCTCCAGGGAAGCAGGATATGACCTTTGGGACATAATAGGATTAACCCACCACCATCAGAATACCAGAAGGGTACACTCAGACTCAGGTC
This sequence comes from Protobothrops mucrosquamatus, assembly GCF_001527695.2. NCBI lineage: Eukaryota > Metazoa > Chordata > Lepidosauria > Squamata > Viperidae > Protobothrops > Protobothrops mucrosquamatus. The sequence goes on from NW_015388269.1 coordinate 121,896, forward strand.
AAAGTACATGATACAGGAAATACAAAGCCTCAAACAGGAACAGGAAACAACCTCAAGAGTCCCAGAAGGTATAAAAACCCATTCCCTGCTACATGTGGTCAGTTTCTTCCAGAGCCATCTTTCTGTCTGGCTCTCTTCTTCAATAAACTACAACCTTCTTTCTAAAGCAGTCTCCATGTTGTTTATTCCCAGCTTGGACTGGACCCTGATAAAGATTTTTTTTCTACAGTTATGTAGGAACTGAAGATTGATTCATGGGGATTTTATGTATAATAAAATTTTGAGGGTGTTGGATCGACTTGTTGGTCTTGGTAGAAAGAATATACAAGCCAAATTGGATTGGTTTTTAATCAATGCCATACTAACATTATCAAATATGTCCATGTTTTAGTTAAGCACCAGGGGTAGGGATTAAAATGTATTTTGATATGCAGTATGCACAGGAACAATATTGCAAACTGGATGTGGCTAAGATATTTGGTGCAGCATTGCGAGAGATTATACAGTAAGCAATTCTCACACGAGAACATGCAAAAAGGTAATGATAACAGATGCAAATTAGCATGATTTGGGATTTAAGCTGTTGGAATCTGGTCCCTGATTGCACATAAGTCTCCCTTGCATTTGGGGCAGATCACATCCTACTATGGATTCAATTTCCCCAGTTTCCTCCTCTTTGGCACAGATGTCAATTGCAGAATCTTGGAGAGAAACATTCCAGCCAAGCTCACCTTATGCTGGGACTGCAAAAGCTAGAGAAAGAATGCTGAATTGGCACTTCACGGGATTTTAGTGGTCCTGCTTAGGACACAGAAGAGTTGGAGAAGGGCTGGCATTGCAGCTCAAGGTCACCTTGCTATATCAGCAAAGGCTGCCACGGAGAAGAGCAGCAGGTAATTCTTATTATCATTCAAATTAAATCATAGCCAGGCGTTTTGTATGATTGGAAGAATAATAGTGGCCATTTATCTCCCATTTCCTGCTCCACCGTTGCTTTGTGTCTGTCGGTCACATGGCTGCAGAGAACCCACCCTTTCCCTCCCTCTTGACAATGTTGATGCTCAAGAGATTCTCTATGCCAGCCTCAAAAATCAGAAGCATAGCAATATGCATTTCTCCTAGCCTAGCCTATTGCAATTGCCCCTCAATAACACAGCAGTGAATCTTAGGGTGTATTTGCACAGCACTTCAGGCTAATTTGCTTTACACCAGGGACAGGCAGACCTCAAGGTGATCTAGTGTTAATTGTTACAAGATTCTGTTCCCTGTGGCTTAACAACAGTGATAACTATTCCATTTTTTTTAAAGCATCTGCTGCAACAAAGAAAGTTTGGGAGAGTGATGAATGCTGGTACATTTGAGTATGACAGACTCAGTTCTGATCACAAACATGAGATCTGGAGCAGATACCCTGCCCCTTAATTCCTAGTGCATAAAACTACACACACACAGCAGCTCCATATCTATATTTGCAATGAGTTCTTAGTAGTTCCTGAGCTACTACTGATATGCAAAATATGGGCTGAAAACTATAAAGATCTTGGCCAGTAGAAATGATGAGTTGCAAGGTCCAATTACATCTGCAATAGGCATCTCAGAGGGCAATGCAGCTTGAGCACATTTCCATTATCTGGGGACATCTTGTCTGCTGGACATGCTAGAGTTGTGTGCATGCATTGCCTTCAATCATTAGGCATTCCCATCCCACCAGCATTTGGCTTTAGTATATTGTAAATGGTTTTCAAAGGTGCTTTATAAAATCACTATGTGTGAACACTTACTGGTATTAAAGCACCTTCAGTTAAACTAAGAACTTATCGCTCCCCTGGTAAGAAAGCTGTTTTTGTATCTTGCCTATTTCTGTAGACAGAAATGAGGCTGTGATGTTTTGTCTAGGTATTGCTGAGGCTGGCATTCTGACAGGAATAGGACTGTATTGGTACCTCCTGAGTAGATTAAGCTTGTCCTCTTTAGCCTGACATGGTCATTGGATGGCACACAGTTGGTGGTTAGAGTCCTGGTTGACCTGGCCAAGACAAATGAAATAAGATTATAGTATCTGGCTGTAATTCTCAGCTGATCCTGCTTTGACTACTAAGTACCACAATGGTTCTTCTCTCTTTCTCTGTTTCTCTCTCTCCTTCTCTCAATCTCTCTCTCTCTCTTTCTGTGTCTGCATACAGTGCAATTGTTCTGTGCCTCACCTGTCCCCAGAATGACTACAGGGTGCAGTGGACTAGAAGGTCCCATTACAATGTAGTTCATCAAAAATAAATAGCTGCTGGCGTCATCTGTGGGTTGCTGAACATCATCTGCCACGGTCTCTAGCTGGGCTAAGCATTGGGTGGAACTTCAAACTAATGGGCCTGCCATACTGAAGCCCATAAATTTCCCAACCCCTTCCTGGGGAATAAAAAGTGCTGAGCGTGAATGGAAGAGCCCATCCATCTCAGCCAGCTCTTGACATGGCAGAGAGAAGTGTGAGCGTTGGCAGAAGAGAAGAAGGAAGGGAAGGAAGGAAGGAAAGGGAGGGGAAGAGCGCAGGAGACCTTTCCATTCAAGCGCTTCTTTAGATCTGACTTTTGGACCTTTACATTGTACATCAGGTATAAAACCTGCAGGGGCACTTTGTATCTCAACTGCTGGGGCAGTAACAGGCAATCCTTGAGACGGGCAAAAATATATTATATAATAAGTGTGAGCTGAGGAAGATTTGGTTTTTATTTCATCTCAAAGTGTTTTTACTTCATTGCTGATGTGAATTTCCAATTAAGTAAATTGTTCTTAAACCTTCTACCTGCTTTCACACTAGGGTTTTAACACACTCTTTAGCCTACATCAGCCCTTCTCATCTTGGCAGTCTTCAGAATGCAGAGTTCAACTTTCATACCCATCACCACGTGGCCATAGGTTATGCTGTCTGCTGATGATTGGAGATGTCGTCTCATACATCAGGAGATTACCAAGTTAGAGAGGGTTAGCATACAGGTTTGCCTGTAAAGACTCTAGTCTGCACCAGTTGTAAATACTGCAAGTCATCTGATGTATGTGGGCTTCTCAGTAAAGAAAATTACATCCGGGAGGATGAAAATCCAGAGTGAAGCTTGACTCTGTTGGTTCATCTCAAGCTGAAGAGTAGGCAGCTTCCGTTCACACTGGTGAAGCTTACAAGAACTTCATTTGGCCTCTGCCGTGGTCAATAAGATTTGCCTTCATTGCTCTTCAGACACTTTGGTAGAGTGAACTCATGTCTGCTACAGAGGATCTTAATCACTAAGAAGCAGCTAAGATGGTGAACAGCTGCTTTGCCCTGGTTCTAGTTTTGCCTGGTCAACTTCCATTTGATATTCTGTCTTGTCAATAACAATTGCAATGAAGATCTTATCCAAAGTAAAAAGTAAAGCAGATGGTGTTGTTTGTGGATAGCCTGGCACAGGAACTGAGGGAGATGTGTGTAGGCACTTTTCATGGCAGGCAATCTACCAAGGCTTGACTGTGCTGCCTCTGCTCAGAGGGGAGAGTTGGCATCTTACAGAAGAAGGAGAAGAGGCAGTAAGTGGCGAGGAGGGAATTGTTTTCCTGATGGATTTGATTTCCCCCACCCCCCACTGTAGAAACAGAAATTATAAATAAGACTGGGCAAGGCTTTTGCAGAGTATCTCTGGATGATAGTCCCCAGCTCTAATTCCTGGGAATGACTAGCAGGGTCCAAGCAAAGGAGGGGTTAGCAAAAAGAGTTTGTTGCAGTGCCAATCTGTTACTGAGCAACTGGACCCAAGAGCTACGATCTGCCACTTGGGACAGCAGAATTCTCCAAGATGGCAAATTGGTATCTCTCAGGAGTGGAGTAGAGCTAAGCTAGAAAAATGGGAACAGCCTGAATGGTGATTGTAAGAATGATGAGAACAATGACTATAGTACCATCCTTGCTCTTGGCACTTTATAGAATAATAGATCATGATTTATCACTAGTTGCTTGTATGTACACTGAGAGCTCATGCAGCGGAGAAAAATTCCTTGTGTGTCCAATCACACTTGAATAGAATAGAGGTGGAAAGGACCTTGGAGGTCTTCTAGTCCAGCCCCCTGCTCAAGCAGGAGACCTTATTATTATTATTATTATTATTATTATTATTAATTTAATTTCTATACCGCCCTTCTCCCGCAGGACTCAGGGCGGTGCACAGCATATTAAAACAGATACACATATCAATAAAAATAAAAACCCCTCTAAAACCAAATTAAAAACCAAATATTCGAAGCTGTGTTCCAATTAAAATTATACTTAAAATCGTCCCTAAA
>NW_015388269.1:127019-148509 GCF_001527695.2 Protobothrops mucrosquamatus
CATCGTTGGGGTGGCCTGGGGTGGAAATGTACAGCTGCGTATCATCAGCGTACTGATGGAAATCCACCCCAAAGCCACAAATGATCTCTCCCAGCGGCTTTACATAAATATTGAACAAAAGGGGGGAGAGGACCGACCCCTGAGGAACCCCACAGGTTAGGGGTCTAGGAGTCGACCTCTGTCCCCCTGCCAATACAGAGAAGTGGCTGTCCAGTCTCTTCTCTAAAACCTCCAGCAATGCACCCACAATCTCTGAAGGCAAGCTGTTCCACTGGTTATTTGTTCTCACTGTTAGGAAGTTTCTCTTTTATTCCAGATTGCTTCTCCCCTTGATTAGTTTCCAACCATTGTTTCTTGTCCTGCTCTCTGGTGCTTTGGAGAATAATTTGACCCCCTCTTTTTTGTGGTAGTCCCTCAAATATTGGAATATCATGTCACCCCTAATTTTTTTCTCTAGATTAGCCAAACCCAAATCCTGCAACCATTCTTCATATGTTTTACTCTCCAGGCCTTTGATCATCTTAGTTGCTCTTCTCTGAACTTTTTACAAAGTCTCAAGATCTTTTTTGTGTGGTGACCAAAACTCGTTCAGTATTCCAGGTGTGGTCTTACCAAGGTTTTATAAAGTGGCACTAATACTTCATGTGATTTTGATTGTATGCCTCTGTATACAACCCAGGATTGTATTAGCTTTTTTGACTGTTGCTGCACACTGCAAGCTCTTGTTTAAGTAATTGTCCACTAGACTCCAAGGTCCCTCTCAATGTTACTGTTTTTGAGCCAGGTCTCACCTAATTTGTAGTTATATCTTTGGTTTTTCCTGCTTAAATGTAAAACTGTGCTTTTCTCTACATTAAAATTCATTTTGTTGGATAGGGCGCATTGTTCAAGTCTGTCAAAATCTTTTTGGATCCTGAGCTTGTCTTCTGAGATGTTGGCTATTCCTGCCAGCGTAGTGTCATCCGCAAAGCTGATGAATTCCCCTTCTATTCCCTCATCTAAGTCATTTATGAAGATATTGAAGAGTACTGGACCTAAGACGGAACCTTGTGGTACCCTACTGCTTCCTTTCTTCCATGTAGATGTACTGTAGTACCATTAAGGACTGCTTACTGAGTGTGGTTTGTCAACCAGCTACAAATCCATCTATTCTACATTTTTCTAGCTTACCAAGAATTAAGTTGTGGTTTACTTTGTTGAATGCCTTACAGAAATCTAAGTACACTATGTCGACAGCATTTCATTGGTCTACCTGTTCGGTCACTTTATCAAAGAATGAAATGAGATTGGTTTGGCATGATCTGTTTTTAACAAACCCATGCTGACTACTAGTTATAACTTTGTTTCTAGATGTTCGCAGATCTGTTTTTTGATTATCTTTTCCAGGGTCTTCCCAGGTATTGATGTTAGACTGATTGGTCTGTAGTTTCCTGGGTCTGTTTTTTCCCCTTTGTTGAAGATGGGAACCACATCAGCCCTTTTCCACTTCCCTGATGCTCCAGGATTTTTTAAAGACATGATACAATGGTTCTGAGATAACATTTGCCAGCTCCTTCAGAACTCTGGGATTTGTAATCTGTCGGGTATCAGTGATTTATATTCGTCAAGATTAGATAGATATTCTCTTACCATTTTCTTGTTATTTTAATTTTTATTACTAAACTGTCTTTTACGGTAGTTTTTTTGGTAAGTTGGGCTATAGTTGCTTTTTGCGTGAAGACTGATGCAAAGAATGAGTTAAGCAGCTCTGCTTTCTCCCTATGCCTGTTACTTCCTTGCCATCTTTTGTCTTTAGTGGACCAACTGTTTCCTTGACTTTTTTCTTATTAATATGTCGAAAGCAACTTTTTAAATTATCTTTGACTTTTGTTGCAAGTCTTTGTTCATCCTGAGCCTTTGCTTTCCTGACTTTATCTTTGCAGGTTCTGGCTATCTGCTGATACTTTGCTGTAGTTATATGTCCCTCTTTCCATTTTTTGTATTTGTCCTTTTTGTCTTTCAGTTTATCAGAGAGATCTTTGTGCAGCCATGCTGGTTTCTTCTTGGATTTCTTGTTTTTCTTTTCAGAGGTATTGTGCTGAATTGGGCTTTTATGATTGCATTTTTCAGAGTTTCCCACACTTCTTGAGTTGTTTTCCCCTTTAGGGTTTTCATCTATGGAATCTTTTCTAGGCTCTTTCTGAGTTTGTTAAAATCAGCTCTTTTAAAGTTTAAGACACTGGTTGGATTATGTTCTACTGCTTGTGTTTACATTATATTGAATTCCAGTGACTTGGTCACTTTCACCCAAGGTTCCGGAAACTTCAACTCCCTATATCACTTCTTCTCTATTAGTAAGAATTAGGTCCAGTATGGCTTTTCTTCTAGTTCCCTCCTCTACTTTTTGGATGACAAAATTGTTGGCTAGGTTGATTAGGAATCTGTTTGATTTCCCACTTGGTGCAGAGTTTTTCTCCCAGTTGATATCTGGGTAGTTAAAGTCTCCCATTACCACTGTGGTATGTTTCCTACATACATTTGTTAATTGGTTGGCAAAAAGTTCATCTATTTCTTTTGATGGGTTGGGTGGTCTATAATATACACCTATGGCAATGTCACTCTTTTTTCCTTTTATATTGATCCATATACATTCTAGAGGGGTTTTATCTTTGATCATGTACATTTCTGTAGATATCTAGTGATCTCTTACATATAGTGCTACTCCACCTCCTCTTTTTGTAGATCTGTTTCTTTTGAACAATTTATATCCATCCATCAGTACATTCCAGTCATGGGTTTCATCCCACCAAGTTTTTGTAATTCCAACCATGTCATACCTGCCCTCGCTACTATTGCTTCTAGTTCACTCTGTTTGTTCCCAAGCTTTGAACATTTGTATATAAGCATTTAAGACCTTTATACCTGTCCGTGGGTATGTTTCTTGCATCTCCTACTTGTTGTTTGAATTTTTCTTTTTTCTCATTACTCCCTACCTCATTGTTTGATTTGTTTTCTTGGGATTTATGATTGCTTTTGTGTTCTAGAGATTCTAAAGATTGATCACCCTCCCCTCTCAATTTTAGTTTATATCCCTCCTGATGAGTTGGGCCAGTCTTTTTCCGAGTACATTTTCCCCTGTTTTCATGAGGTGTGGCCCATCCCTTGCCAAGAGTCCTTCATGTAGGTAATGCAGTCCATGGCCCAGGAAACCAAAGTTCTCTTGCCAACACCAACCCTTTAGCCTGTGGTTTATTCCTAGAACTCTTTTTTCCCTCAATGGGTGTTGACTTTTTGTTGGAAGTACTGATGACAACACTACTTGTGCTCCTAGCTTCTTAACTTTATTGCCTAGTTGCTCATAATCTCTCAGTATTGTACTCAGGTTCTTTGCTGTGTCATTTGTCCCTATGTGAAGGAGGACAAAAGTGTAGTAATCTGTGGCCTTAATTATTTTGTTTAGGTTCTCAGCCACATCTTTGATTTTTGCTCCAGGAAGACAATATACCTCCAGGCCTGCAGATGGCTAGTTCTTGGAGAAAAGAATCTTCTATTCTCTTCTGGTTAATAAAGAATTCTTTTTTTATAATATATTTTATTATTTTTTTAACATGGTTACCTTAATATTTGGTAAACAGTGTGTTGTCTGGGTTTACATTTAAAAAACATTCGCTAACAATAGGTTTCTATAATCTATAATCCACATAATAGCTTTACTTGATTTCCTCTTCTTCCCATAATGTTCTCTTTTACCAACCTTAAGTTAATACAATTCTTATTGTTTTGATAGATAACAGTTGAATATAATTTTTTCTCTAATATTTCCATAAATAATAATCACATCAATATAATACTTTTTTTCTATCTAGTCATTCTGATTGCCTCATCATAGATCCCGTTTACAGTTCTTGTTTACATTTGTTTTTCCCACCATATTCAAGACATTCTTACTGGTTAAGATTTTCTCAAAGTTAATTACATTTAAATATTTGATTCTATTTTTTCTCATGTAAGCCATCCCATAACTTTTACCTTACATAAGGAATAAATAAGACTAAAAAAAGAGAAAAAAAGAACAAAAGTAAAGAGAGATAAAAAGATAGTATATTACTGAAAGTCCATGTTTCCCCTAAGCTAATACATATTTATTTCCAAAAATTTTCCATTCTTTTTTACCATAATTAAGAATATATTTAATCTTTAAATATTCCATTTAATAAATCTAGTCATCTAGTCTTTTAACTCTTATTCAAAGCATTTTTTCCCCAATCCATTGTAATTTTCTTAAAATTAATCACATTTAAATATAATAATATCTAAAATAGATGATAGAGGACAGGAAGGCCTGGAGGAACGTTGTCGATGGGGTCGCGATGGGTCAGACATGACTTCGCAACTAACAACAACAACAAATATCTAAAATATGTCCTTATATATAAGCCATTTTAACTCTTTTATATTACTCATATCAAGAAATAAGATAAGAAAAGAGAAGAAAGAGACAGTACTATGTTATTTGAGGGACTCCTCCCTCTTAAAGTAAAATTCATATCCAAAATCTTTCTATTACTTTAACCATATTCAAACAGGTGTTTCTTTTTAAAATATTATCTCTGATAAGTCCCATCATCTATTTTTTTAATTTTCACTTTGGCCTTCTTCTTTTGCCCAATATCTTTAATCAATATATTCTGCTGAATCAAAGAGTCTTTCCATATTCTTGTAGGTGTCACTGTAGATATATAAAAAAGTCAAGTACAATATCTTTGTAAGAGGCATTTGCTCTTTCACGTTTGTTGAAAATCTTTTTCTTTCTTTTTCTCTCTGTATCTCTTATCATTTTTTGTCTCTCCAGTTATAGTGGTTTTCCTGACATCTCTGCAATCCATTTTGACCAGTCTTTTTTCTTATCCTCGAATTTGTCTTGTGGTCTTAAAGTATAAGTTGCTTTTTCCAAAACCAATATTTCTTGTAAAATTTTTTCTACTTGGGTTAAATCTTACTTCTTTGTTGTATTAAGTTCCATCTTTGAGTCTCTATCCTTGAGTTTGTGTTCAGTTATATGTTTTATTTGCTCCTTCTCTATTGTTATTTCCTGGGATTTTTTTGTTGTAAAGATGTTGTTTTCAAAGTTATTTTGGATTTCTTTGTGGTTTGAAGTCATTGTTGTTTGAATTAGTTGCAGCATCTCATATGTCTCCTCTTGAAAGGTATTTATTTTTTCTTGATAAGTTCTTTCTGCAAGTCTCTGATTTTCCATAGTGGTCAAGAATCGAGGTTTTCTTTTTTCTGCAAATAGCTTTAGAGTCGCAGTTTAATAGATATTTATAATCCAAAAAGGTTTCCTGAAGTTTATAATCTTCTCTTTGTCTGCAACCCGAATTGTTTTCTTTTTTTGTCACAGCTGTTCTCTATTGTTATAGCTTTGAAGGTCACAAGCACAGATTAGTTTTTTCCAGATTTTACCAAGTCCTGTATAAAAGCCATAGCTGTCATAGTCTTTATCCACCACTAAATGTCAGCACCAGTTTATTTTTCAAATTATCAAAATAGAAAATTGTCTTTAAAATGAGAATCTTAACCATTCAACATTCCAAACTTATCCAAATTTAGGTTTTATATTCATTTCATTTCTGTATGTTTTGGTCCTCCATAAAAAGTTTAATTCGCTGCTTCCATTAGTAAAAGGGTGGGGCAAAAATCCCCCTCCTTCACGTTCAGAGGTTTTTTGCTTCTTGGGAATTTTCCCCACAGGAAAGTTGATAAGTAGTATAGAGAAAATCAATGGTCTTACCCAGATTCAAATGCGCTGTTTACAATCAGCAAATAGTGCTTTTTGACTTCGGTTGCTTGTAGCTTGGGCTAGACTCTGAAGTTAGGCTAGCTAGCCTTTCTCCTGTTGATTTCTGGAAGGCTTCTCTTGGACCAATCGGGTTGACCGCCATCTCTCCATGGTCTGCAGGACTTCCTTCCTTCTTTGCCGCCTCTTCGAGGTGGCTTCTGGCCCATTTAGGGTCCCCTAACAGGAAGAAATTCAGCCAAAGGACACGGAGTCCTGAAATCTCTTGGCTGTTGCACTACTACGCAAGACCGGAAGTCCTGGTTGATAAAGAATTCTGTTCTGCAGAATAATACAAGCAGAACATTCTCCTTCCTCAAGGACCTTACAGTTTTGTGGTACAACACACTAAACCAGGGGTGTCAAACTGCTGGCCCGCAGGCCAAACATGTCATGCGGAAGCTGCGCCCACCCCATTGCCGGCAATGGCAAAACTCTCCCAATATGTTGCGCGACATCACATGACGTCGTGAATTTGACATGTCTGCACTAAACCATCAGCTATCAAAAAAGCCACATTTTACTTAAGTATGTTGCGAGTACCCAGCCCCTAGGATAGTTTATGTCATGCAGACCTAGAACAGGGGGGTAGTTAAGTTAACCATAAGCAGACATGTCATGCAAGCAACCTATATTTTCACTACAGATGAGAAAACAAAGGAAGAGGCATGGATTACAGATGGTAAATATCAGTTAGTGGCTATACATATTATGCTATCTTTTGCTATATTTGTATTCCATACCTTTCCCATGGTAAACAAACACCATTATTTTGCTCTGATAGGAACTACAACCTAACAACCCACCATATGTATGAATCCATCTCCCAGCATTCCAGCAAACACATCAATGTGGAAAACTCTGGGAACTGAAGGACAAGGTGCCCAGCTTGGGGAAAGCTAGAAGAAGCTGTGGGATACACAGAGAATTACGAAGATTTTGAAAGAAAGGGCAGGGAGCACATCACAATGTCCTGGACATGGGAGCCTATTTTTTTTTTAGTACACTGAAATATTTGGCCAAATTAATTTGGGATTATAATTAGGACATGGGAAAGCTACTGGTGTAAGCAGTGGTACCCAAACGCTGGCTGGGCCTAAGGTTGGCCTTAGTTCCAGAACTGCCAAGGATTTATATTTACTTTTTCTTGGTAATCTAATTAGGTGGTGCAAAGTCAGTGCTTAGCTGAGAGCATCAGTCACTGCCTTGCCTCTTCCCACTCTAAGGGGATCAGATGGGTTGGTTATCAGCAGCCCAGGGCTTTTTTTTTTTGTCACAGAACGCCCAGAACAGAGTTCCGGCACCTTTTTTGGATGGAACCTTGTAGGGTAGGCAAGGCAGGTTGTATGATGTGTGTGAGTTCCGGCACCTTTTTTTTTTTTTTTTTTTTTTTTACAAAAAAAGCACTGCAGCAGCCAATAAGAAGCTGGCATGAGGCCAAGACTGAAAACATTGTCTACCTCCCTGTGTTTGTTTCCCTCCCGCCCGCCCCCCCGTCCCAATTCAGGCCTTGCCTATTTAATAGGAATGCTGCCAACAAAGAAGCCCCCAATCCATCCATTCCTTGGTTGAGGGTCATTGTTGTCATTTGCCTCTGTGACTGATAGATGGAGAATGGAGACATCTGTTTCTTTTTCTAGAGTTCCTCAATTAGCATGATGTGGGGAAGTGCCCATTGCTTGTTCTGCCTTCCCTGCCTTGATACTCTCCAAACCACAATCCCCCATCATTCTCAGCAACCACTGCCACTGGCCATGCTGGCTAAGCATTAGTGTTCCAAACATCTTGAGGGCACCAGGTTGGGGAAAGTTGTCTGGCAGCATTCAGCTGAGATTGAGTGGAGTCAGGCTAGAAACAGTCAGCAGCTGAATCTGAGATGATGAAGAGAAGAGTAGTTATAAGATGACATTTGGGCATAATAGACTTAATGACAAAACCATAGTAACCAATGGGTAATAATAGCATGGGACCAGAGGGAAAGGAGCGCTCCCTTAAATGGCCAGCCTGTATCGGTTTTGCTTGCACGTATGCCACAGAATCACAGACGTACCTACATAAGAGGAAAGGTGCTGGGGCTGTGAGTCACTCTTTCCCATTCTGGCACCAGACTGACCCATGCTTATTGTTCAGTATGTCACAAGCAGAGAAAAGCATTCATGTTCCAAGTGGGACATGAATGGGAAACATCACTCTGCAAAGCTGCCGAGAGACTTCGGTTGTCAGCAGCATCACGTGGACTAAGCAGTGGAATGCTGGCTTTGCATCTGCGATTTCTCCCGTTAAATCAGCAGCACATTCCCCCCCCCCACCCCAAGGAGGGGAAGGGCTGGGAGGAAAAAGAATCTGCCTAGTGGAGATTGCGGGCCAGGAGCCACATCCTGCATCTCTCAAAGATGCCAATTCTGTGCAGAAAAGCTGAATGGCATAGACCTTTCTAATATTGCAGAGTTCAGGGCAAGTTTCTCTCCAGGTGAGTCCCTACCGACTTTCCCAATGCATATGCTGCTGGAGATAATACGGGAAGGAAGCCTGGTGCACAGCATGTCTTAGCTCAAACAGATTAAACATTCAGATGGAGCTTAATCTTTTTGAAGCTCAGCTTTTCTAAATCTACCCAGGCCTCATCCTTGACAGAATCAACAGCCTGCATGAAGTCTGCAGACAACTGGCCCAACTGGGTTGCTGCTGTATCCTTGGGGATGCTTAACCCCTTGACAGCTGCAAGGCTGGTAACACCTTCCACTCCTCCAGACACTTCAGAGAGTAGTTCCTGTTTCTTTATCCTTTTGCTTGCATCCCCTAACTTGCCCAACCGCTGATGGTCATCCCCCACTCCCTTCATGCAGACCTCTGACTGTGCCGTTTCCCTGAGTTAGGCTAGCAAATGAACAGCTGCTTCATTTTGCCTGCACTCCATCAGGGGAGGCTGCTTACAAATGTCTATTGACAAACTTTGAGCAAATCCATTACAGTAGCCACCCTGTAACAAGCCAACCTCCCCACCCCCAATAATTTGATTCTCCTCTGCCTTCTCTCCAAAGCTGGGGTGACACAATCAATTCTGCCACTTGCTGGTTGCCTCATTACAGCTGAGCCTAGTCAGGCCGAAGCCCTTGCTGACTCCAATCAACACACTCAGTACGGGAGCTGGTGGTGGCATAGAGAAGGGCATGTGCCAGCAGGAACCCTCCCTGAGCATTTTATCCAGAGGCATGAACACTGCCAAACAATACGCACATCTCCAAGCAGAACCCTTTCCTTCAGACAAGATGGGTGTCAGCTTATACACATCCACGAATCCTTGCTGGGCATTATCGTGATCTGCATAACTCCGAAGAGAAGGATGCTTTATAAAATGCCTGTGCATTCTTCTGCTCGCAGTGTTACCTATCATCTTGTTGAAAGATTTACCAAGATCTTACTGTCACTTTGGAGGAAGTGGGCTGTGTTCAAATGGATCTATTCTCTATAATTAGTTGTTGCAATTAGTTGAAGTTTATCAAATAGACATATCTGGCAGAGGAACTCGATCTTCCTTCTCCTCTTTTCTCCCATCAACTGGTTATTTGTAGTCATTAACAGGGGCTATCAAGCAGGAAGAATGTCGCTTAATTAATCAAATAAGTCATCTCTTTCTTCCATCTGTATGCTTTAGGGAGGCTTGAGCCAATTTCCTAAGGGATAAAACCGAGGTTGGAAGGTAATAGGAAGCGGTTTGGAGCTTCAAATAAGTTTTAACAATCACAACAACTTTGGAACTTTGGGGACACATGCATTAACTTTGTGATACACACAAAAGCCCTGTAAGGTGAATCATCATTATTGTTCCCAGATCACATTCAGAGGACAAAGATGGATGGCAAGATGAGATTGCTTAAGAAATGCTGCTAGGATCATAGTAGAAATAATACAGCTAGAAATACTCTCTAACCTTGCCACTAAGCTTCTAGCGGCAATCTGCCAGTGCTTGTTTTCTTTGGTGGTAAATATGGTCCTCTGTATAATACAGCACTAAGTGTTGATCTAAATGGAGTCATTCTCTTTCCTGGTGACCTGAAAGCTGCTGTGGTTATCTGTCAGCAAGAGTCACAGTATTGAAAGCTCCTTTCTGTGAATAAAGGCCGCCCAGGCAGCCTTCTTAGAAGCTGCTGAAACACTAAGTGACCATCTAGTTAAAACAAGATATGGTGAGACTTCTTACAGGATCATCTCAAGCCAGTTCAAGCTCCGGGAGAGTTGACAAGAATTTCAGAGATGGAAGCAGGGAAAGAGGCACCCCGCCTTCATTGTACCTGCACCTGCACCTCCTTGGTCATAGAAGGGAAGAGGGACGGAGATGACGCAAAGCCCCAGGCATCTGCTCTGCCATTTAGAAATGTTAAGGTTGGCCTGCAAATGCCAGGTTACATGCCGATTCCGGTAAGTTATTGTAAGATGTACTTTGAGAGTGCTGAAGCAGGCAGGCAAAGCATTGTAATTACAGGGCTCAGTCTAGCATGCCAGTGTGGGAAAAGACACCATTTTGTTATTGTACGCTGGCTTCAGGGATAGCAGCTGCTATATTGCTCTGCCCTCTTTGGGGAAAAGGAAGCTGCCCTGTTTCAGCAGGAATTTCTCCAAATTGCTGCGAGTCGCGTGGTGCAGTTATTGCAGTGCCATTGGGGAAGGGTGTCGGTGTAATAATCTATAATTAAAGTGTATTCAGGGAAGGTATCCAGCAATATCCTCTCTTTTTTTGCCATTTGTTCTATCAATCATAATAGGGGAAAGTAAATCAGGATCTGCTGGTGGATCTCTAGATAATTGTCAGCAGTTGACAAGAGGCTAACAATAGTAAGTAAAATTCAAGGTTTTTTTTTTTAAAAAGGAACAATCCTAAAATGACTTTGTATTAATCCTTTATTTTTTTAGCTTTAGTTATGACCACCAGGTTGATATTAGAATCCCTACATTTAGGCATATATTTGCAATAGCGATATAGCCCATGAGTTACAATGGACCAACCTACTTTCCCTTCCTCCCCATTCATTTGTTCCTGGCCCTGATACTAGTGGGTCTTTGGGGTCTAGGAAAAAAGACACACCAGCCCCACAAGTCTGAAATGCAGCATTTCCACTGGAGCAAGGCATGGAGTGGTTCAGTGACAGGATTTGTAGGCCTGTCCAACTGTTGCCAATAGCTCCGGGAATGAATGATGCTATTTCCAGTCTTAACCACAAATATTCCTATGGCTAGAAGCTAAGCAGAAGGATTTCCAGGGACTGGCAAGACAGAGAATAGGCATGCAAAGAATGCAAGCAAAGTAATGTAACCAACAAAGAGGGAAGAAGTCTTAAAGGAGACTATGCAGATGCCTAAATGTGATGGGAGAATGACTGGCTGGGAATCACTGGGAACGGACCACTTGAAAGAGGATGGAAGGTAAATTCCATTCATCCCCCAGAGTGGTCAGTGGTTGGGGGAAGCTGCCTTAGGCTGTTCCTAACCAAGGCATCTGATTCCAGTGCAATCTAAGCACAACGGGGGCTTGTGTGCTGGGTAGGATCCAGGCATTTCCCTCCAAACTAACATCTGATTTCGGACTACCACATTTCTGGACTACCACATTTCTCCTATTCTGACTGTTGCTCTGTTTGGTCTCTGGGAAAATGTCTATTTTCCCACCACAGTGCTCCTGCTCCTGCTCCTGCATCTTGGACAGCTGTCTGGATTGGGATGTCATTAAAGTCTGAATCCAGTCTCATGGAAAAGAGGAGGGCTTGTCTTCCCCCATCCACCCTTCTGCTGGTCCCCTTAAAACAGGCTGAGAGAAAGAAAAGAAAGGGCTAGCACTCCAGGCCAGGGGTGAATGGATGCTTCTGTTTCTGGTGTTCTGTCTTTTTGAATTTGCACATTGCAGTTTAAGACCCTCCTGCATAGGGATTAGGAGACTTGAAGTCCAATGCATTGGAGGGCATCAGGATGGAGAAAGTTATATTAGAACTTAATAGGAGTCATTCAGCCTTTCTGCATTGAAAGTAGCCTTACTTAAGAAATGCTGTTGTTTCCTAAATTCCATAATTTGGTGTTTTCTTTCATAACATTTGATCATTTTAAGTGAAAGATAAGAAGTAATTGGTAGACGAGAACAGTATATTTTGTTGCCTTGACTTTTATTCCTGTGTGATTAAAGGACTCGGAATTATGAAAAGATACAGATCCGTGTTTCTTAACCTTGGCAACTTTAAGAGGTATGTACTTCAACTCCCAAGGATTCCCCACCTGCAATATGGATGAATGAAGAGATGGTTAACTCGTTAAAATATGGTGTGTATATGTGTGTTTGTGCACACTCAGCTACATTGTGCTTCTGCAGCATGTAACCTCTTATGCATCTTTTGAAAAAATGGGACAAACGCAGGGACAACTGAGCTTCAGTCTCTTCTGGAATGTGTTAGATCAATTGTGGATGGAAGACAGATCAAGATCTACTCATAGCTCTCCAGGTAACTTGCCTCAGATTGGTAAAGGTTTCTGAATAATTTCATATTAGCATGAAGGGAAAACATTATCCCCCCTCCCCACCCATTAGGCCATTGATATTGGTAAAATTTGGGAAGAAAAAGTAAAAGTTTCATGTGAAAGGCTCTGTGTGGAAGCTCCTATTGTAGTACAAATAAAAATTTATGGACTAAGCATATATTCAGAGATACATTTTTCTCCAATTCGCCATCTACTTTCCTGGATCCCTATTTTTGATTGATGCACTTCAGAAGATCTGGACTAAAAAAATTCAGTTGGCAAAGGCAGTCTCTACACAGACAAAAAAAAAAAAACTTTTATCTTAGGCAACCCGCTTATTTCCTTACATCTTTTTTTAAAAAATTCCTGCTGTCAAACATGTGATGTTTTTGACAAAAGTTAGCAAACATTGTTTGCTGTCTTAATGGCCAGTAATACATGGAACAACTCTGCCTTGGTTGCTCTTATACTGGCAATCTCTAGATTGAATTACTGCAATGCATTATAACAACTTTCAAAAACTACTTGGAAACTGCATTCAATTCAAAGTACAGGTGCTGGGTTACTACCTGGAATTGATTGTTGGCATATCCCTTACTAATTGTTAAGCAACATCAGTGACTGTGGTCCATTTCCAAGCAGAGTTCCAACTCAATGTATGCCTTCAACATTCCAATAGCCTGGGACCTAATAAAGACTGTATTCAACTCTGTGATTTTGCTTGCATGAACATATAAAAGATGTTACCTTTTCTACTCATTGGCCCAAGTCTAGAGGAGGCCAAGCTGAGCTTTGAAAAACAGAATTGAAGACATTTGAACTTAAATGCTTACTACCTTTGCCCAAGCCAATGAGACAAAGTCAAGAACTGTACATATTATGCAGAAGAGCAATTATCTGAGAAGAATATCGACTCTCCTTATTGACTACAAACAAAAAAGCAGAATCTTTCTTTGTGCACAAGGTTCAGCCAAAACATAGTCAAGATGAATCAACAAAGCTGAACCTCTTCCAAATGAAAAACACTGGTCTACTCCAAATGTCTCCGTCATCCTAAGCATGGTTCACTAACATGTAATGTATTTGGATTGTTTGAGATAGGCCAGTGATGGCAAACCTTTTAGAGACCGAGTGCCCAAACTGCAACCCAAAACCGACTTATGTATCGTCGGGTGCCGGGTGGGCATGGCCCATTGGGTGGGTGTGGCCCATTGGGTGGGCGTGGCTTCGGTGGTAACAGCAGACTGAGTGGGCCTAAAAAGTTCAATCAATCAATTCCAATTTTGCGAGATCTTTTTTTTCCCCCGCAAGAAGTTGAAATTGATTGAACCTTTTTTTTTTTGCACACAGCGGTGGAGGCCTAAAGCGAAAAGGTTTTATAAAACCCAGCTGAAGGCCTAGGACTGGGACGACGGTGCGCGTGTCCACAGAGAGGGCTCTGCGTGCCACCTGTGGCACGCGTGACATAGGTTCGCCACCATGGAGATAGACAATCAACATTTCTTATCTCTTATTTTCCTTACCTGGAATACTTATGTTGATACTGTATTTTACAAGAAAAACTCTCAACGTTGGGCCATAATGATTATTACTATTGTGAAGCATTTACATGACATTGGGACATATTGATCATACTGCTGTAAAATGACTATTTTATATGTTTTAGCATGACTTGAGCTTTAGGATATTGAAAAGGGAAAGAGAGAGAGAGAAAACACCTTAGTTAATCTTCCTGGATTAAAAGAACAAAGTTTCTCCAATTGGGTCAACTTATTCCTCCTCTCCCGCTCCCAGCAATGCCATATGCTATTTGAAAAAAATAGACCTGCCCTTGTTATCTAATTCATTTGTTTCTTAAAGTGGCCTTATGTCCCTCTCCTTTCTATACTAAATCAATTAACACAAGCCTTTGTAAGACCTCAAACCAAAAATCCTTTTACTCATAAAAGTTCATCTAATTCCTCCTTCACTTAGAATGGTCTAAAGGAGTTGCTGTGTCAATCCATTTCAGCAAAATTAGCCACAAGGATCCTTGTGGCATCTTAAAACCGAACCAATTTATTATGGGATCAGGTTTCCTGGACCACTGTTCTTTTCATGAAATGCAAATTATATGTCTGTAAGCATGGTTGGAAAAAAAGAGAGAGTTTTTTGAAAATGAGATCAGAGGAAATAAAATGCTGAAAGGAGGGACAGCATTTTATTAAAAGCAGCCTTTCACAAAACAGTCGTGGCTGGTGATCCGATAGCCTAGTTTGTGTTTGGCATTGTCTCAAAGGATCGTCTTAAGAGGCCCTCCTTCCAGTTTTACAACTAGATAATAGACTTCCTCAACGGCCTTTCCCAAGTGGTGACTGTTCATTTTAGAATGCAGAATCCATCAGCCTCTGCTAATGGAGCCGTTGGCAAAGCTGAATGAGGGTGAAGATGGAAGCTGTCATCCAGCTACCTGAAAGTTGCCAGGTTGGTGGGGAAGGTTGCCATGGAGGCTCCCAGAGTCGCTATTCAATCTCTTTGCAGCTCCAGCTGAATCTGATTTTACTCTGCAGCGATGTTTTCATTGCTCTGCTGGGTGATTAATGGTTTTTATCTGCTTTTTTTTTTACATGATCGTTAGCTACTTTGCAAGCAGTGACACTGATGAGTGGGGCAAACATTTCCTAAATTAAATAAACAAATAAATCTTAATCTGGAAAAGAAAAGAAAAGAAACACCTAGGGGAAATTCTTAAAGGTATCAGTTGCCTGAAGAATTGAGGCCTGAAAGAAAATAAATGGGAGAGCCCAGCAACATTCAGAAGGAAGGAAGGAAGGAAGGAAGGAAGGAAGGAAGGAAGGAAGGAAGGAAGGAAGGAAGGAAGGAAGGAAGGAAGGAAGGAAGGACTGCAAACCTGCCTGGCTCCTTACTCATAGCCTGCTCGGTCGGCATTTTTGTACACAATATAAAATCCCACTTATACCCCCAGGGATGTCTTCTCCAAAGAAATCTCAAAAGATGTGGTCCACTGAAGCTCTTAGCAATTTCATAAAAATGTTCTTCACTCATCTTTCAGTTGACCACTGGACTGTGCAGCTGAGAGAGATTCCGGAGGGCTTCAGGCAGTAGCCCTATCTGGAAAGCCTTGATAGTTCCAACTAATGATGGTCTTTTGCCCTTTCTCGTCATTCTTTGATGAACAGAGGTGTGTGGGGGGGGTGCTAACCATCCTGATGGGATGCATCCCTGTCAAAAAGTACCACTCCACAAAACAGTCATTTTATATTGGTCATTGACCGGCAAAGGAAAAAAAAAAAAGGGGGGGGGGTTGCACGGGATAGTGTTACTAATACAGGATGGATGGCTCCAATTGGCTGGCTGGCTAGCAAGCAAGTGGTGTACCTCCCTCCTTCCCAGCTGGAGCAGAGCAGGTGGCACAGCAGGAAACTGCAGTACTGAAAACAGTGCAGCAAAGACCATTCATCAGCCAAGCCCTTTATAGCCCATATAATTCACCATGTGCTACCTGGCCTGGCACAGCAGCTGCCACAGGAAAATGACTGTGAGAACAGCAGGTTGGCTGAGCACAGCCACCGGAGCCTATATCCTTCTCCCCATTCTCCGAACCATACATTAAAACGTCTTCCGCTTCTCTCTCCTTCTGACACGTGCAGAAAATCTGTGCAAATCTGATTGGATGGTTCAGGCTGTGTTAAAGGGAACCCAGACTGGGACACAACTGCATATGGAAGTAGAGATCAACAGTTCGCTAACATTTGCCTGCCGGAGCAGGAGCCATTAAGGAAAGAGGAGAGAGAAAAATCACCTCAAGTCCTATGGTGATGCCAACCATGTGGTGGGAGGGAACGAGGACACTAATTCATTTAAAGGAGCAAGCACATCACACACTGCCTGGCAAGACAGGATTAGGCCTGTGGTTATAGAAGAGTGCCACCTTATATAGCAACCCTAGCCAATGGATTTCTTGCTCCTTGCTCCTTAACGTTGGGCTACATGCTCGGAAGTTGTAAAGACAATGTGGGGGCCTTTCTCCTATCCTGCTCCTCACCATGAACTGATCAAAGGGAGATTTATTTACATCTATTTATTGAGGATACTTTCTTCTTCAAATATGAAAGAATAATATCTTTGTCAAGTCAGTTTTAAACAAGAATTAGAAAGATTTCTTATTTCCATCACAGTGAAAAGTGGCTGCTTTGAAATGTTCTAAATATTTTATAGGCAATGCAGAACTCCATAAAATTAACCCTTAGCCTTAAAAACAAGCAAAAAAACAAACAAACCAGGATTAATTCTACGCAGATGTTATTCTGGCTT
This sequence comes from Protobothrops mucrosquamatus, assembly GCF_001527695.2. NCBI lineage: Eukaryota > Metazoa > Chordata > Lepidosauria > Squamata > Viperidae > Protobothrops > Protobothrops mucrosquamatus. Next base: position 143,650 of record NW_015388269.1, read on the forward strand.
TAGATGAATAAATGTAAATAAATTCTATTTGCCACTAGTGTAGATAGAATCTTAGCAAGCAGCAACATCTGGCTGACCTCTGTAGCTACGCAGGGTTAGGTCTGTTTAGAACTTGAATATGTCACTCTTAGGTAAAGCAGGAAATTTAAAAAAAATTGTGGAAGGAAGTAATCATAAACTACTTCCATTCTGTTGCTAGGATAACAGTAAGTATGCATCCATAAGATTGCCAAGAAGTTGTGTTCAACCCAGGAGCACCTTAATGTGTTATTTTTTAAAATGTAGACAGCGTCTTTTCCTCCTTTCCAAAAAAACATACGCTGTCAGCTCCTTCCAGCAACGCTCTCTGCCTGGTCATTGCAGAAGATGGTGCTGGAGCTGTCAATAAAAAGTGCACCTTTCTGCAAATGGCACTATTGTCTGAGACATTAATTAACTTCAGAGTCAATCCTGCCCTCCAGAGATGCAGAGGGAGAACTGGGATGTAGGTCACTAGTGTTGGTGACTTCAGTTTCATTTGTTTCCTTCTTAAAATACTATCAGAGTGTCATCCTTAGTGTTTTACATTTTAGTGCAGGACTGTAGCCATTGGAAAGCTCTGTGTTGATTTGATGAGCAGGATAAGGTATCCACACACTGGGTTCCAGGAGCACTGCCAGGTCCTGAGATGGTTGGTGGAACAGCAGAACTGGGACAGCAATTGCCTCGGGATGGAGAGACAGAATTGGAAGTGCAGCCCTGCAAAGAGAGGATATGTGGGAGCAATAGGAAAAGAGTAACAGTTTCAAGCTAAAGATCAAAGAGTGTAGTTTGAGAAAGACCTAGGCTGCAAAATTCCAGAGAATCACTAGATGGTGCTGTTCGCTATCTCATTGCTGCCATCTCATGGTTATCTAGATTTTTGCATCTCAAATATGGTCATTTTGACCTGAACCAGAGTGGAGTGGAGAAATACGACCCACAGAGATCTGGTGTGTTTTATAATTGTGCACTGTCTTAGACGCAGTATTTAATATCAAATAAGCCCAAGGTTGTTTTAAACTAGCAGCTTTCTAGTACTCAGTGCTGAAAAACCAGTTGGTGGCATAAGGCTATGGGAAATTTCTGAAGCGGGGGAAAAAGAGACCTAGGCATCTTGGGATTGTAGCTTGACTTGATCAGAACCTTTTGTTCCATCCCAGAAGCAAAATGGGTTATACAGTAAGCATATATGTGTTTGTGCCACTTGCTAGATCCAAGAAACAAGATTTTCTGGACAGGCGCACCCACAAAATGTTTATGTGTTTTATGTGCAGAAAATGAAAAGGCTCAAATGAAACAATTTGCTGAAAATAGGGTACAATTGCCCAAGGGTAATCCTGGTGGTAAAGCTCCAGCTTTAGAACCAAAGGGATAGAAATGAGCAGCTGGAGAAGCCATGATGGCAATATGTGGTTATAACAGAGGTTTGGGGATACTGCGAAAGCCCCGGTGTGATCTCAGCTAGGATGTTGGAAGAAATAGGACTGAGGTGCAGAAGCAGAGCCGGATCTGTACTTTTGGAGATGGCAAGACTAGAATAATAAAATGTGCTGCATTGAGGTGCATTGGCAAAACTGCTTGGGGACGGACAGAAAGATGACAAGGTAAAGAAGCAGGTCACTGTGCAGATGGAGCTTTGGGTGGGCAGCTGCCAAAACCATGCAATATTGAAGTTTCACCCCTGGCCCTGATGGCCACTTTGGCTCAGAGCTGAGAATTTGCTAAAGGCACCTTTGTGCTCCTCTAACCCCTGCACACAACTCTGTTATTACCAGTTGTCCTCACAAGATGCCTGGTGGGGAAGGCCACTGTGTGTTTGTCAGCAAAGGAGGCCTCAGAAAAGGGCTATTCCCAGCAGAGGGAAGAGCTTGAGAACTGGAGAGGAGGAAGAGGAGAAACTGGAGGTGCCTACTGTGCATGTGGTGGAAAGCTGCAGCTTGCTTCTACTGTATGCCTGCCACCAGGGCCCTATGGTCTTGGTGGGTGCTAGGTCAGGGACCCTGGAGGAGTGCTAACCAGTGGTGGCAGGAGGAATCATAGGGGCACGTGAAGTTTCATCCAGGAAGAAGGAAGAAGAAACATTCATCCCAAATAGCAATAGCAACAGCAGTAGCAATGGCCCTTAGACTTATATACTGCTTCATAGTGCTGTGGTTTAAAGAGTCATCCCATTGCCCCCAAAAATCCAGGTCCCCAGTTTACCAACTTTGGAAGGATGGAAGACTGAGTCAACCTTGAGCCGGTCAGGATTGAACTCCAGGTTGTGGGCAGAATTTGCCTGCAATATTGCATTCTAACTACTGTACCATAGGGGTCAAATGAGTTCAGACTCTCCACTTTTTATGTTATCCTCACAAGAAGTTTCAACGGATGATAGTTATTTGCCCATAGGTTTACGAGCAGCGATGCGGCCATGCAAGATGCCATTTCCCCACCAATGCCATGCAGATAGAACCAGCAATTCATTGAACTGAAATGACCATAAAGATCATCTATCTACTTAGGAGGCTCCACTAGAGTGTACCTGGCAAATAATTGATTACACTTTGTCATCAGAGTGCATTCCTATCTTTTCTGTAATGATATGGTTCTGCCTTTGTTTCTGGCTTTTTTTTTATAACTTAATCCACTAGTGGATTTAAGAGCAGTGTTCAATCAAATTCAGCCCTGGCATTGGAAAATATGAGGACCCCCGTTTCATCTGAAAAGATGCAACCCTTTTCTCATAAGGGATTTAGCCACAAATTGCTCTTGTGACTCTCATTTGGAGCCCCTGCACTCTGAGTGGTAACCAAGCATCTTTACCCTTTTCTTTTTCTATGCCCTGTCTGGCCTTGGGCTTCCCATCTCCTCACTCACTTATTTCAGCTAAGAAACTCTTGTGATAGAATTCTCTTTGATTCAGACCTGGGCTCAGTGTGGTCATAGACAAATTGCCCCCAGTTTTATACCTCCACCCTACCTATAGCAATGTTTTTCAACTTCAACACTTTTAAGACTTATGGACTTCAACTCCCAGAATTCCCCAGTTGGCATGCTGAGGGTGAGAGACACTGATCCACAGCATGGGGAACACACAGCGTTAACTTACAAGTTTCTAAGGATGCTGAGCCATAAGACGAGCATTCAGAATATTTTACAAGCTTTCCTGTCTCTCATACCTCAGAAGTATTGGAGTATAAATCCCAACATCCCTGGCAGATGAAGCTACAATCTTGTGAGCCAAGCTTTCCCAAACAGATGCCTTCCAGAAGCGTTGGGCTACAAACCAACCAGCACAAATTATGGATAATCAATATTCTTATCTTGCAAGGTCAACAAGAAGATTTTCCCCAAGTCATGCCCAGCCGTAAACAGATCTCTTTTTCCTTCCATGTTCCTCAGAAATAAGTTTTAAATCCTTATCCTAAGCATGTGTTCTGCTTTCTGGTTCTTATGCTGATTTTAAAGGGACTGACTCATTTCTTGTACCATTTTGTTCTGGGTTTTGTAAGGCTTTCAAAAATATTTTTGGTGCTGATATTCTTTCAAGGCTATTTGGCTGTGCTGTGATTGATGGCATATTTCATTTTGCATTTACTTATAGATTTTGTAAACCGCCTAGAGGATTTGATTAAGGCGAGCATTATAAAAATGTCATGAATGAATCATCACTAAGTAACAAAATGAAGCAACAAGCCAGTAGAATTAAAGCTGGTTAGCTGTGTGAGGCACACCAAATAAGCCCCAGGAGTTCAGAATGAAAAGAGGTTGGGGAAGGAAAGAGAGGTGAATGCTGTCCACATCTTCCCCCTTTTGTGTCTGGGAGCAATTTGTCATAGAAACTGGATTTTCCCTGCCACTGCCATATACACATCAACACTTCTAGCTCTAACATCATTCCTTTTGATGGGCAATTTCTTAGCCATTAGAATAATGAAACCTGCACTCTGTCATGGCATGTGTACTTTTCTCTTGTTCATTTATGGAAAACTAGGGACTGTTCTGTCCTCAGATTTCTGGCTGATTCAAGCCAGCTCTGCTAATCACTGTATATTCAAGTTTAAGTGAAGTAGTGTGCCATGTTCCTATGGCAACCTTCCCAAGCCACATGCGAGCAGAATGGTTGGGTTTGCGCTGAGAGAGAGAATGAAAAGATGTGCGTTACTTCCAACCGGGGAAGTCTAGGTGTAAAGTGGGGAAGGGAGCTGTTCACACTGTTGAGTGATGGGGGTCCAGTTGAGGACAGAGGGGCTGATTGAGCCAGCTGGCAAGAGAGGGTGGCACGAAACAGTGTCGGAACACTGGACAAGATTGAGGGGGGGGCACCAGAAGAGGCAAGATGAACAGCAAGATTTCTGTCAGAGATGAGAAAGAAGGGCAAGAAACCTGATGTAGGCTGCAATTACAGGAGGCTAGTCCACATGCCTAGCAGGATAAGCAAGTGTGTCACAGCAAGCAGAAGTACAGGGTGAAGTGGAGAGTGCCATCTTTGTCAGCGATAGACTCCTGGAAGGAAAAGCTAGCACCAAAGCAAAGAGAATATCACTCCAGCTTGCTCCCTCTTATGCAAGATTTCTGCTCAAAACAGATTCCCTTCCCTTCCCATTTAAAAATGGCAGGCCACACCAGCATCCTCAAATGGTGCTACCACTTCTGCTTAATAATAATAATAAAGTTGGAAGGGACCTTGGAGGTCATCGAGTCCAACCCCCTGCCCAGGCAGGAACCCTACACCATTTCAGACAAATGGCTGTCCAGTCTCTTCTTAAAAACTTCCAGTGTTGGAGCATTCACCACTTCTGGAGGCAGGTTGTTCCATTGGTTAATTGTTCTAACTGTCAGGAAGTTTCTCCTTAG